>NW_011499876.1:1486667-1589608 GCF_000495115.2 Populus euphratica | reverse complement strand
CCGGAGTCTTACATGGTCGTTAACTTCAGGGCCCGTGGGGTTAGTCGTGGTGCGCGCAAGCTGGCCCGGACACCCACGTTAATCTAAAAAAAAAAATAACAGTTTAGCTTTATATTTATAAGAAATTCAAAAATTTATATGTTATTTAAGAATAATTTTAGAAGTTCAATCAATCAAATCCCTATTTGATTATTTTAGGACTAGAATTATAATTCCTTAATTAAATACATTTTAGTCTTTTTTTTTTTAAAATTCTTCCAACTCACAATGTTTCCATTTAGAGTAAAAATATATTTTAACTGAGATTTGCTATCATCAATATTTGATTGAGAATTAACATCTAAATAATCATGAATTTCTAGTTCATTTCCTTTAAAGACTAGAAAAATTATAATGCATGTATATGTGTATATTAATATCCGAGTAACACTTATATGAATTCCAATAACTCTCTTTATTATAGTATATTGTGATGTTTATATTATATGCTTCGAATTTTGAGAGGGTACAAAGTCATGCATGTCTTTGCTCATGATCATGAATTAGAATTAGAAAGGTCTTTTTGGAATGTTATTTTTCGGCCTCTTTCTTCCTTGATGGAGAACTAAAGGTAGGCAGGCACATGAGTTCCATTTAGGGCGGTGAACGATAAAAAAGAATATATTCTATAGAAAAAAAAAAAAAGGATCTTTCCTATTGTTGACTTTTTAGTGAGCACTCAATTATGCTGGGAACAGTTGAACTTGCATTTCTAAAATCATTTAGCAATATTAGTGCTTTCCAGCCAAACATGTATAGCTCAAGATTTCTTCCTCTGGATTAGGTTTGGTTAATGTTTTATACAGAAAAATACATATAAAAATATATTTAATCTGAGAAATAAAAAAATTATCTCTAAAACAATTTTGTTTATATACATTATGTTTGGTTAATGTTTTAGATAGAATAAATGTATATATAATGAGCAAAAATGTATTTAATTAATAGATAAAGAAAAAAATATAAAATAAATCTATCTCTATAACAATTTTAAATTAATTTTTTGTTTTAAAAAAGGAAAGACATAGGACATGTCTCCCGTGTCTCTTTTTTTTTTTTATACTATAGTTTTATAATATACATTCTTTCATACAAAGATTAATAATATTTCTCTGTTACATATTTAAGATTCATCATTTGTGGGAAGTGACTAATTTTTTTTTTGTTCTTTATTTTTTTGAAGAGATGTACATTTATTAACCATGAGCATACACAAACACATTTACAATCTCTATATCCAGCAATAGCAGATTACATAGCAAAGACAATCAAGAGAGAAAAAAAAAATACATAATGGAACAGATTTGTTTTTATTTGAAAGATAATGATTTGTTAAAACTGTGAAATATTTTATCAAATTTATTTATTTTGTATTAATTTAATATTTAATGAAATCACGGTATTTTTTTTTTAAAAAAAGGGGGAACCAACTTGGGTCCCACAGAAAGCCGATCACCGCCAATCAAGCGACAAATTATGAGTAAACAAGATTCCTTAACAAACATTAACTAATGATAATATAAGACGTGTCAGGGTAGTGTGGTCAAATTCCTCCCACAGTCCCATGTTTCTTGCTTTCACACAAGTTCGCCACTCCTCTGGTGAAAGCCCACAATAATATACAATAGGTTTAATTTTCAGAGGAATTATATATATATATATATATATATCAAGTTTTTAATTTATTTTCTTATAAGATTGTTTTCCAAATTAACTGCTAGTGATGAGGATTGAAATCTTACATATGATATAATGAGATTTTTTTTTAATTGTTTTTTATGAATCTTCTATTATTAGCATAGGTGATTTGTTTTATTTTCTTATATATCATCTGATTTGTTTTTTATTTTGATTTTTTTCTATATATACACACACACACATTCCCTGACGACAAGAACATATCCATGCAGTGTAATGAGAGATAAAAATCTCGAATTTTGTTTGGTGAATTTATTATCACAAATCTAACTATTTTCCAATGTAATAATTTTTAGGGTCAATTATTTCCTATTTGAGTCACATAATTAATATCATTGCTATATTTTAGTAATCCAGTCAATGTTTTACTTTAGAAGAAACAATCTATTATTTGTTTGTTTCTTCTTTTTTTCAAAATTGAGGTTCGATATTTATCTCTTGCATGCAAAACATATTCTTTTTCTTTCTTTAGAATAAAATCTTTATGTCAAGAATCTCAATTGATATATATATATATAGAACCTTATATATAAGTTTCCGATAAAACAAAAAAGAAAAGAAAAGAATAAAAACCCATGATAGAAAATGCAACTTTAATTTGTTACTTATTTAATTCCTTTTATTTTGGAGGGAAGCACGTAATTCGATAAATTTGTGACAACCTTAGATGCCTTTTAGCCGCTAATTTTTGGGGTCAGGTTTTTGCCCTTCAAGGCCCGTGACATCCCCAAACAACAACGATGAATTAATCAAGGAATCCTTTTTTATATAATTTTTTGCTTCCATAGAATTCAAAACTATTCCGTTTTGGTCCTCTAGTTCTCAATTTTGTTACTTAACCTTTATGTTTTCATAGATTTTTCTATGATAGCATCTCTTAGTTGATAGCTCGAATAAGGTAATCGCATGTCCACTTTAAAATTATTTCTTTTCAAGAGTTTATATTGTAAAGGAAAGAAAAGAAATAATAAAAAATTAACAAAAAAAAAGAAGAAAAAGAAAAAAAAGAAGAAGAAGAAGAAGAGGGATGTTCTTTGTAGAACGGATTCAAGCTTCTCAATATTTTTAAATTAGACTAGTTATAATATTAGTTTTGTCTTTGATTTTTTCAATCAAACATGTTTAATATTTTAAAAAATACATAAATTTATTCTAAAATTATAATGGATACAAATATATCTCATGTTAATTATATCTTTGATTTTTTTAATCCAATATATTTTTGTATGTTTTGTATATATTACTTATATTTTGAAACAATAACTACACGCAATCTAGAGGCTAAAGAGATGACATGGTAAAAATACAAAGAAGAAGGACTAAAATGAAAAGGTATAAAATTATAAGGGGTCAAAGAGTAGTTTTACCCTTTGTTTATTCCTATATAAATTCCTTTTGTGAAAGTGAATGTTTTTAGTCGAATGAGTGTCGGCTGGCTGTCCAGCCTTGTGTTCTCTGCTCAGCAAACAAAATAAAAGAAAGAAGTCGAAGAATTTCTCAGGCCAAACAGTTGGCTGGAGCAACTCTCTCCTCTTCTTCTCCCATTCTCTTGCTTAGAAAGCCAATGCACTTCTACTGAACTGCTTGCTGGGTTTCTTTCGCTCACATTCTCTCTTTTCCTTGCTTCTCTCATCACCCACCGAACAGCAAAGGTTAGTAATGATCGCCGCTTCTTCTTCTTCTTCTTCTTCTTGTTTTTTTTTACCACTGTGCTTTTTAATTTAACTAAAAATGATACAACTGTGTCTATGTCACGATAGTGACTGTTAAGTTATATAATAGTATATATAAAAAACCTATTTCAACTCAAAAGACATATGGAAGTTTTACTCATGGTTAAAGAAGAGAAGAGTGATTCAGCATTGTAGTTTTGAATCTAATAATGGAAATTATGCTGCTTGATCTGTTCATGATATATTTTATATTCATGGTTATTTTCTTTTTACATGTTTTTTTTTTTGAAAAAAAAAAAAGAAGAAACTTTGAGGGAATCATTGGTGGTCCGGAAATTCTAAAGCTGAAAGCAATAGAAAAGATTGGAACTTTATTGGTTGCCACTAGATTTTGCGGTGTCTTTATCTTTATATTCAATGCATATGGGGTGGTCAGTTTTTATATGTTTGTCAGGTTGCCCCATTCTCTGTTTTTACTTATTTATTTTTACAATCTTAGCACTAAAAATGACAGAACCCATGGTTTCTTTTATAATATTTAAAGATTCTCTGATCATGGGAGTTCACATTTCCATCTTGTGTTGCTAGATTATGTTGTATTATTGTATAATTAAATGTCTGTTCCTTGATAATTCCCACTGCCATTCCCTGTTTTCTTTTTTCGCTTTTGGCTTCTTTTCTCTTTGCATCACTTCTTTGTGTCAACCTGTGTTCATACTGTGTAATTGCTGTTTGCCATGTGCAGAATGGTAGATTCAAGATTAGGCCACTGGTTAAAACTCCTGGTTTCTCTGATGTTATTGCTGAAAACACAAGGGCTTTATGTAGGAATTACTTACGTAAAGAGTGCAGTGGCCAAAGGAGCTGGTTAGGAATTACAATACTCTGATTGAATTCAATTATTTATTGCATTGCCTTTTTTTCAATTACAAATTTATAATTTTTTTGGTTCACTTGGAAACAATACTTGTTTCTGCAGTTTGTTTGGATGGAAGCCCGCCGGCTTACCACTGGGATAAAGGGTCTGGTACAGGCATTAATAGTTGGTTGATACATTTTGAGGTTTGTGTTCTTGTCTTGGTCCACTTGATAATTTCTTACGCCAATAAAATGAAGCTGTTACTGGTTAGGGGCCTGCTTTTGATTACAGGCAAGTTTGTTTTGGTTTTTGATGAAAGGGACGTGAGCATTTAGTTGTATGAATCAGATAATATGAGTAGTCGACAGATTGAGGAAATCCAGTTTTACACGTCTAGAATGGCTTGAACTGTTTATACTTCATTTCACCTTGTTTAAGATGCCTTGTGCTTGTGATATTAAGGGAGGAGGATGGTGCAACAATGTCACGAGCTGCCTTTCCCGTAAGAAAACTCATTTAGGTTCATCGAAGCTAATGGGACAGCAAATTGCTTTCTCAGGGATTATGAACAACAAGCGGCCGTTTAATCCAGGTGTGGCCAAATATTTCATTATCTGAGACCTTGATATTGAATTTGAGTAGCATGGTATTTGCAGACAGGTTATTGATTAGTTTTGTCTGAATTTGCAGATTTTTACAATTGGAATAGAGTTAAGATCAGATACTGTGATGGGTCATCGTTTACCGGTGATGTGCAGGCAGTCAATCCTGTAAGTTAATAAAAAAAAAATTGAGCAGGAACCATTTTAGAATTTCAAGGTTTCATTTTTAATCAGAAACAATTTGATCAGGCTACTAATCTTCACTTCAGAGGAGCTAGGATTTGGCTTGCTGTCATTGAGGATCTATTACCAAAAGGATTGAAAAATGCTGAAAACGTAAGATACATTTGATAATCTGTTAGCATCTTTCTCTTTTGACCTAACTTTCTCTGTAACTTGTTTAGTCATCTCCGAACAGGCTCTTCTTTCTGGCTGTTCAGCTGGTGGATTGGCTTCCATTTTGCATTGCGACAGTTTCCGTGCACTCCTACGTATGGGCACTAAAGTAAAATGCCTTTCAGATGCTGGTTATTTTATCAAAGTGTAAGCTCATTGATATGACCTATTTCAGAAACCTATGCCGGTATCTTAATATTCTTTTGAAATCTTACAACGAAAGTATTTTGTAACAGGAAGGATGTCTCCGGAGCCCCGCATGTGCAGACCTACTTCAATGAAATTGTGACATTACATGTACTGTCCTTGGATTTTCTTATTCCTTTTAATGTAGATTTGACAGGAGCAGATGAAGACTTGCTATTTTTCTTTTTCAGGGATCTGCAAAAAATCTGCCCCTGTCCTGCACTTCAATGCTGAAACCCTCATTTGTAAGCGTTCTCTTGCTGATATTGTTTTTTGTCTTCATCGTTTCGTATACAGTCTTGCTGATACTTCTCAAAAATTTACAGTGTTTCTTCCCACAATATGTGGCTCCACAAGTACGAACACCACTTTTCATTCTTAATGCAGCCTACGATTCATGGCAGGTTAGCACACATCTGGTTCTCCGTAAACAATTACTTTTCATTGAACAGAAAGCAGGTTTATCTTTTATGTTACTCAGTACTGTTAGATGGTCTCCATATCCATTATGTGGTGAAGGGGGCTTATATACTGGAAAGATTCATGTCTTCTTATGCAACACACGCCTATTTTTGAGAGATGAAATTCATTAAATGACTGGAAGGTTTTCTTTCATTCCAAGTAGTGTAAACATATCTGCTGTGTTGTGGATATGGAGACGATTTTCAGAGTATTCTCTATGTCTGGAGCACTTTCTCTTCATTAAAATTAATTCATATTTTATTTATGCTTTATATTTCTCCTTGGATATCTTATTCCTAATTCGTGTTGTATTTATTTCAGATAAGAAACATTTTGGCACCGAGTATTGCTGATCCCCTTGGCGTCTGGAAGAGCTGCAAGCTAGACATAAACAACTGCTCACCTCTTCAACTCAAATCTATGCAAGGTGACTGGAAGCAACTTAATTTAGACACTCAAGCAATCCTCTGAACTTACTTTTCAATTTTTTTTTTTTTAATTACAAACCACGTTTAAAGACTTCAAAATTTAACGTTAAAAACTGTGTCACCATCAAGAACAGCAAAAACAGATCAATTGTTGTACAAACATTCATCAACTGAGCTGAAAACACTTTGATGATTAGTGGTTGAAACTCTTAAACATTCCTATATCAGAACTTTCAGACATCTGTGCTAATCTTCTCCCAGTCAACAGAGAGTAATCATAGATAGCATTCATTCAAAACAACTAGTGGTTGGGAATTTTTTTTCAAGGATTTCATTGTGGGTTTATTTTTCAGATTTTAGGTTGCAGTTTCTGAATGCATTGAAAACATCAACCAACTCTTCATCTAGAGGATTGTATATAGACTCTTGCTATGCCCACTGCCAAACTGAAACACAAGAGAAATGGTTCATGGAAGACTCCCCAGTGCTTGGTAAAAAGGTAAGAGACTGCAAGGTTTCTCCTCATTATCAGTCCTCTCCTACTGTGCATACATCAGTAATATTTTTGCTGCAGCTCATTCTTCTTTTAATCTAGCTTAAAAGATTGATTTCTTTTCTGTTTTCTAAAATCATACTATTTTGCAGAAAATTGCAAAGGCAGTTGGAGATTGGTTTTATGATCGGAATCCATTCCAAAAGATTGATTGTCCTTACCCTTGCAATCCATCTTGCCAAAACAGTGGTTTGGCTCCACCAAACAACCCAGAAGTATAGATTTATTTCTTCAAACCACATATTTCTTTTCATTAGTCACCATTTTAGCAGAGATAGAGCTTAAACAAGCTAATAGAAAATTATGATTAATTAAGGCTTCTGAATAAGCAAAAGTCACCACTGCACTCAACCTATGTGCGCTGGGTGTCTCCCATCATTGTTAGTGTATTCAAATTCAATTATTACTCAAAACAAAATCATTCTTTTCTCAATGGAGAAACAGCAGTATATGATTTTACTAGATTATGTTTTTGTGATTTGCAGCTTTTGCATAAAAAATTCCAAACTCTACGACTTATCACAGAGCTCTCTCCCTCCAAAATCTAATACTTATCCTTGAAAGTCCCAGCTCTCTTTCACAGGCGTTCTCATCTCTTAAAGTAACCTAAAGGAATCTGTAAGCACAAAACTGGGAAGAAACCACCATGGAACATTACTTTCATTTGCCAAATTAAAAAGTAACAAGAAATGAAACTGGAAAATCAAGACCGTATCAGTATTACATATAAGCTCACATGTAAAAATATCCAGAGAAATACATTTAACCTGTTAAGGAAATTTCACGCGTAAGAAAAGGGACAAAGGAATGGCATGGTTCATATATTGATGGTTTGCTTTTGCAGAAGAAACCGCCAAACGGGTCTGCAGCATCAGTCAATATGAGTACGTTATTGTGCGGGTTACTAATGCTAATGGGAGTGATGTTGCCATGAGAATCAGTTTGTGAAAGATGAAATCAAGTAAGCACAAATCAAAGAGTAAAATTCAAGCACGGAAAGGTTGCTTTGCAGCTACTGAGTCTGCTACATGTCTTGAATTTCAGGTACATAAACACTAGCTTTCTTTTGTGGTTGCAATTGAGGACAGGAGTTACATGTGTTAATTTGCCATGGAAACTTATCTTTTAGGTTTCTTTATGGTTAAGGAAGAAGTTGATGCTGACTCACAAAGGAAATCCACTGGAAGACAGCAGTTCCCGGATGATGATGTAATGGCAGCAACAACCCAAACAAAGCTGATTAAGTGGAGGGGACATCTATCTACTTTACATCAGCGCTCGTCCTCTGGAATTTTCTTCCTTTGCTTTTATGTTGCAGTAGGCTTCAACAAGTTTTATTCCAATTCCTAATTCTATTATTTGATTACCAGAATTCAACCTTTTTTTACTTTGTTCAGTTGTTTGTAGCTTTGTACTTAGGCTCGTTGGTGTGAGCTAACATAGTTTAGTTGATAAAAACTAGTTTACAGTAATGCAATATGCTGCTCAACATGACAAAAAATATCTTGGCCGTAGCATTGTTATTAAACATGTTTTGCACCTCAACCTTAGATCCAACTTTTTATCTAGTCTTGATTTAAGATTAAATCATGTAAATGTAAATGTTAGCTTGATGTGATCTAAAAACAATTCCACTAGCCAGTAAAAAAAAATTTAAGAATGAAATTAATAAAAAAAAACCTTTTTTTTTAATTTATTGAGCTCGATTAAACTACGTAAAAATTATTTTGATATGACTTAGAAAATTTAACTAGTCTAAACACAATTTAACTAACCAGAAAAAAAAAAGTTTAAAAATAAAATTAAAAAAAAAAAGATAAACTTAATAGAAAAAACTTCCCACCTGATTCTTAGTACAGGTTTAAAATTGGTTGGTTTTAAAGTGAACCAAATTATTGTTAACGAAGGTAAAGGAAGAAAAATGAAATTGTAAGAAAAGAGGGGAATGAAAGGAAAAGAGTGGGGAGAGACTTCACTGTTCATGGCTCCACAAATTTTCCCAACTTTTTGAGTATAAAGGGGTAACTTATGAATAGATCAGAATTTAAACTTACCATGCCTTGCAAAGCAATTTTCCATTAAAGCAACAAAAGCATCTATGCTTTAAAAGCACACAATGCTAAAGAGAATAAAGCAGAACAGTTGTTAACCTGTTATGTTCTTGTCTACTTGTTCGTGGTGGTGGCAAATGCAACAGCCTCCTCGTACTCAAAGTCGCGTGTGGTGGGTCTATTTCAGAAAGCTAGTGGTTACCAACATCAATGATCTTCTAGAGCGCCATTGGCGTGCTGGACAGGAGAAAATAAATGAAACTGGATCGAGTTGGGCTCGGCAGTGAATAAAAGAGGGTTAAATGGGCTAGGCTGGATTGTAAAGATACATTTTCTTGGAGGGTGTTTGGCGCCTAAGAATGAGTGAAGTTCCAGATAAAGATTGCATTCTCTTTTTGGCTGGCAGAGTTAACCGATGTTCATTCCCTGGATATCATCGTTGCTTCTGCAGGAAAAGAAATTCACGACCCGTAAACTTTCTGCCTCTACACATCATTGCTCTGTCAAGCTTTCGCTCATTGCTGCCTCCCACAGGAATCTGGGTGATGTCTCAGTTCTAGTGTGTCTATGCCTAACCATCAAGCTTATAATCAAACGGGAGCTCCTCCTCGGGTGGATTCCTCCTCTTGCTTCTCAATTAACAACGTTTTCCGGTTGTCTTTCCCCTCCCAAGAACAGGTTAATACACATTACTCACCCGTCTGCAATTGAAAACTCCACTTCCCGCCTGACTTGCACCGTTCATCTCGAGCCAGGGTCGAACTCATTTTGATCTTTGATTTTTTTTTTAAAATCATTTATTTTCATGACATGTTAGTTCCTATTTAAGATTTTGTAGTCCTCTAATAGATGTTATAACAAAACTTCATAATAAAAATATCACACGAGATTCTTCATGAAGATCGAATTAAATCTCAACAGGAAAATTGATGTTTTACCACCAATCACAAGTTCCATACTAGACGCATTACTAATATAGGAAATTACGATGAAGGATTACTCGATCAACCCCCATCTGCTTTCAATATATCAAAACATATCTTCAGAATCTGTCTTTGCAGTAATCTGCTTTCTTGAACTGATATTTACATGCTCGTTTCCTATTAAAGACTTGCAATTTAAACCGTACAAGAACCTGTCTAGCTAGCTGTAGCAAACACCAAGACTCTCATTGCAATGAACGTGGAGAAGGAAGCCCTTGTTGATTAAAACATTCTTGCCCATGCATTTCCTCCTGTCATAAATTATTGCATCACTCACTCCTTCTCGAACAAAGAAAAACAGTGGACAGTCTTGCGTATGGAATTTAGGACAAAGTCCATCCATTATACATGATGACCGACCAAACTTGACTTGAATCCGTGTGGTCGATTGTCTAAACTGAAGTCCATCAAGCACAGAAAACAATCCAAAACTGATCACTAAATTCGTTTGGGACACGTCCTAGCACACGATAATTGCAGTAAGAATATCCATGGACTCTTCCTCTTTCACATGCAATTGGTCTTATCTATAAAAAATTACAATACATGCGTTGAAAATTGAAAAGCTCCGAGACCAAGACGGAATGTTGCTGTGAGCTCGATTTGACAATGACGAAGATAACCTCTGCTTCAAAGCTCATATAATCGACCCATTTAAAGATTTAATTAAAATAAAAATTTAAGTTTGAAAGTTAATTTAACAAAAATTAAAAGAATTGATTAAGTTTAATGATTTTATTAAACTTCTAATGGGTTTTGTAGATTTAATAAAAAATGCAATTAAAAAAATAAAGTTTTAAAACTTAATTCAAATCAATTAGCAAAAATTAGAAGATTAGAGACATAATTAAAACTTTGAAAGACTAATTTGGTGTAACCAGATACTTAAATGAAAGTAATTTAAAGTATGAATTTCAATTGAAAACCAAATTAAAAAAATCTAAAACCAATGACAACTTTGTAAAAAGTACTGAAATTTAAGGGTTCAATTGAAGAAGATTAAAGGTGAGATTATAAGGAATCAAAAAGATTAGGGTTGATTGAGGACTTCATTGCAAAGTTTCAAAGATTCAGGGATTAAATTGAAAAAAACTATAATTTTACTATTTATTGTCTTTTTCCAAAAACACAAAAGAAAATGATGCCCAAGTACCCATTTTTCAGTCTTAATTTCTCCCTGACCTCTGCACTACACCACACAAATCTTATGTCAACTTACATCCTAGTACCTATACTTCATTCTAAACATCTACAAACTCTCTTCTAAAAACATAATTTTATTTTAAATTGCACACGGATAAATTTCTAAAAAAATAAATCACATTTGCATAATTTAGCATACTATAAAAATCATAAAATTAATATTTTAATTTTGCATATAAATTGAATTTAATAACTAGTTTATTAAAGTCATGAGAACTTGACCTCCATTTCAAAAATTTCAAAAAAAAAAATTTAATATACGAGATTACAAATTTATATGTAAGACATATTCTAGATATTAAATAAAAAAATAGTTTTTCTTCTTCATTACCAAAAGAAGTACAATCGTTACTCTTAAAATCAAACATAACCCTTTCTAGAATCTATGTCTTTCAATGACTAAATAACAAAAAAAAAAAAAGAAGAATCAATTTGTTTAAGGGGGAGGATTACCCAAAATCAAGTAATTAGAGTCTTTTCTTACAATTAAGAACAATTAAGTCTCGTTAAAAGCTTTTTCAGCAATTTGTTTTGGCAAAAAAATGGTAAAAGTGAAAATAAAAAATGAAAATGGAAGTGTAAGGGCCCGGCCCAATATGCTGGATATTGTCCGCTTTGGGCCTCCTAGTTCACCCATTTCCAGGCTTCGACTCAGGTTCCCCTCATGGTTTTGTTCTTGGCAGCCACGCATGACCCCAAAACACTTCTAACATATTGGCAACTAGCACTGTTTATAAAGCCCTGACTCTAGACATTCGCTTTTGATGTGGGATCTCACAATCCCCCCACCAGAAGACGAGTCGTCCTCGGCTCTGATACCAAATGTAACGGCGTAGTCCAATATGCTGGATATTTTCTGCTTGGGGCCTCCCAGTTCATCCATTTTCGGGCTTCGACCCAGGTCTCCCTTATGGTTTTGTTCCTGGCAGCCACACATGGCTCCAAAATGCGTTTAACATATTAGCAACTAGCACCGCTTATAAGGCCCTGGCTCTGGATATTCGCTTTCGATGTGGGATCTCACAGGAAGTGACTAGGGTTTATGATATGAACCTCATGATTATATGGTCATATAACTCACACACAATAAAAATAAATCCTGAAAATCCAAAGATTGAGGTTTCATAAAAGTGTGACACAAAAATTACATAAGCTAAAACACCAACATTATTAGAATATAAACCCTTACCCAAAGATTAATGAATCATGAATGAAAAGTATAAGGAAGAACATCACAAAGTTAGTTATATTTTGATAAGTTTAATTGTCTTTGTTCAACTAAAGAGAAAAGTGTTGCATCACGCAAAACACAAATTTATCCAAAACATCATGGCTCCAAAGCTAAGAATCTAAGTACAATCTAAATAACCCAATTTATAATAGGTGAAAAACATCCTAAGCAATTCTAGAAAAAAATAAAAATCTTAAATCAATTAGTAAGTTAATGTAAATCTTGCATAGTAGCTTTTAGACCTTATTACAAGATCTTTCTAAAGTCGGATTGATCTGAGATTTTAACCTGATATAAAATAGGACATCTAGAAATGTTTGATAAAACTTCAATTGAATCTAATGGTTGAAAAAAAAAACAATACACTTGTTGGTATAAAATTGTGCAATATGAGAAATCAATCCAAGAATCTTTGTAAGAAAAGGATTTTGGAACATTAAAAGAATCATTGCCACACCTAAAAACTATATTGTTACCCATAAAAAAATCATTTTAGAACTAGGAAAAGTCTTAAAATTAATTGTTGAATATCATTGCATTATTAGAAAAGAATCATCTCAAATATAAAGTTCATCGGTCAAAAAGTAACAAATAACAAAATTCATATTTCATCTTTTGACATGTATCATAATACCTTTTAGAACTTAGATTGACCTAAAAGATTTTAAAAATGTAGAACAATATATTTGGGAAATCCTAATAAAATTAAAGTTAGATCTAATGATCTAATTAAGAATTATGCTCTATAGAGTAAAACTAGACAGTATGCACAATTAAGGTAGAATTTGAATTTTCTTGTTTAACCCTTTGTTGGATCATATCAGTTTATAAAAGTAATATTTTTTTCATCTTTATTGTTGGATGAACAACCCTTGATGTCACCACAAATCTAAAAAAAAAACTACTCAATTACTGCAATGAATTCATGCAATCGTTTTCTCTTTCTAAAAAACTTTTTTTTTAATGAGGACAAACCACCTAACAATAAGAATCTCAACTATTCTGTTTAAGATAATTTATCATATAGAGAAGGTAAAATCTCTGATTAAAAATTAAGAACCCTTCAAATCTTTATGTATTAAATACATAAAGACTTGAGGGGCTATTGATGAATCAAAAATTTTGGCATTATATGAAAATTCATTTTTAAGTCTAAGTCCTTGTTTAGAAAGCCTTAAGGCAAGGTGATAACCTATTGATAGGTGAGCGTGGCTTGCATCTATACCCAACATCTTTAGGATTGGCAAAATGTCAGACCTAGATGACATGAATCTAACTCACTTTTAGGTCCAATACTTTTAAGCATGGCTATGAGCTTAGCTTATGGGCATAAGTCTGATGAGTTGCCAAACCTAGTGTCTTTGAATATGGCTGCGTGTCAAATCTAATTGGAAATAGGTCTAGCGAGTTGCCAAACCAAACACCCATGAGACATAGGTCTGACAAGTTTTCAGACTCCCCATCCTTAGGCTTGGCACCATACCGAGCCTAAATGGGTATGAGGTTGGCTAGTTGCCAAAACCAATGCTTTTGGGTCTAGTTGCATATAGAGCCCAATAAAACATGGGTCTAACGAGTTGCCAATTCCAATGTCTTTGAACTCAACTATATGTCGAGCCCAATAGAACATGGTTTTGGCAAGCTGTCAAACCCACAACCCTTGGACTCGGTACGATGTCGAGCCCAAATAAGTATGAGTCTTATGAGCTACTAGACTTAGTGCCTTTAAGTTTGGCTGTGTGATAAGCCAAATTGAGCATTGGTTTGGTGACCTTCTTGGCCTATTGACCTTAGGCTTGGCTATGTGCGAAGCCCAATTAGGCATAAGTCTAGTATGTTGTCAGATTTAACACTCATGAGCTTAGCTGCATGCTGAACCAAATAGGCATGAGTCTAGCTCGTCGCTATACCCATTGATTATGGGCTTTGCAGTGAGCCAATCACAAAAGGATTAAGGCCTGGAGATCATTATATGCCTCATGTTGGGTTGTAAGACTCTATTTGCTTATTCTTATTACTTTTAACTTAAAATTTTAATGTCAAGGATATTTGTCTCTCATTAATATTTTTCTATTGTCTCTTATTAATATTTGTGTAAGGGATATTTATCCCTCATTAATTTATTAATGTAAAATTAAACTTTAGCCCCTCCATTTAAACTAAGAGACAAGATTCATTGACTATAAATACCTCATGTATCACACATGTAAGGAGTTCACAATCTATATTCTCAACAAAAATACCTTTTTGATTTAAAAGTATTTATCGTATCAAAACTCAGAACAAATACTCTTGTTCTTAAGAATAAATGCTCATTCTCTCATTTATTATAGTCATTTGCTTATAAGTCACTGATGTTGTCATCCAAGGATCCTCAAATCCCACTAAAAAAAACTATTTTACAGAATACAAACTTTCTACAAGTTACAACTTTCATAAACAACAAAAACATAAACTATCTTGTTGTAGCATATGATTAACATATAATTTAACCATTAAAAAACCTGGTTCCTAAGCACTTTGTATTTTAGAATATCATCACTAATTAGAGCTGTAATTTGTCAAATCATAAAAAAAAAACATATAATTTTACCATGTTCTATTTAATTTAATTTCAAAAAATTGTTATATTACTCAGATAAATAACATTTTGGTATCAAGTTTGGTTGATCCCGATGGACTCTAGCATAGTTGTAAATTTGAAATAAACAAATGTACACTGTACACATTAAAAGATTTTACTAAATTAAATATTAATAATTTTTAACTGATTTTAGTTCTTAACACTAAATAAATAGGAGGAAGAAAAATAGATAGAGACCTAGAGATGCCACTAATAAGAGAAAGTCATTGATAATGATAAAGATTTTTTTTTCTGTGTGTAAGATTTTGAGAGATCAGAAAACCTTAAGTTCTATCGGTATCATCATAAATGTTATCTTTAATTCACAATTGATATTAATCATCATCAATTTTCAAATTTTTTTCTTCTATAATCCCTTATAATTATAGTAATAGAATACAAAGAGAAATCTATATGATATTTTTTTCCCTCTTTGTAACATTTCTTTTTGTACTAAAAAAATTATGATTTTTTTTGGACCTTTGTATAAATAGTAAAGCTCTTCTTTTTCTTTTTTCTGTTTTAATTAAACCCGCTCTTTTCTTCTTCTTCTTTTTATTTTTTTATTTTTGATATTTTTTATTTGGTTTCATCCTTCATTTTTCTTAATAGTTATATAAGTTATTTTTTAACCAATCAAATCAACTATGTCATATTGAAACAACTCTCGCACAATTTAATTTAAAATTCTAATTAGATAAGAAGTTGAATTGAAAGATATTTTTCTATCAATTTTTTTAATTATTTTTTCAAATTATTTTTTAATATAAATTTTGATTCAACTTGGAACTCCGGTTTTTAAACTAATGTTTTCTAAATACTGATTCCATTTTTGTTGTGGTTTGCTTAAACTAAATTTGACTGTAGATAAATATAATTTCAGTACCGGATTGTGTTTAATAAAGGGTAATTAAGAGTATAATATCGGTAACTTTTCAAAGTACTTTTCACTTGTAAATGTATCAAAATAATAATTTTTTAATTTTTAAAATTATTTTTGACAGAGTATATCAAAATAATTTAAAAATAAAAAAATAATTAAATAATTTGCTTATGGATAGAATAAAGTTTTTTTAAAAAAAAATTGTAAAGATGCAATCACATGATGTGACTTATTTTACTCTCAGTCCCTGTCCTCCTTAAGTTTCCGAGAATGGATTGAAAACGAGTGAAAGGATGGTGAAAGGAAGGTGTTTGTATTTTCCTGCCACTCATCTATCCATCCAAAAGAATAATGAAAAAGAAATTCAGCTGGCTGAAATCAACCTTTGAACCAACTAGCCCCATGGGCATAGAAAATAATAAATTACTCCCTCTAGTTTTGATAAATGAATTAAGTATTCCTTTTCACTTCAAAAACTAATTATTTACTCATTTTCATCTATTTTATTTTTTTATTTTTCTAAAAAATAGATATTATAAAACAATTTTTCATGAGTGTTTGTTTGTATATTATCCCGTGTTTTTTAAAATATTTTTAAAAATTAATTTTCACCCCAAAAAACATAAAATTGATTATTTTTTGGATGATTTTAAAGTGATGATATTATAAATGAAAAAATTAAAAAATATCTTTTTAATTTTAAGATGCATATATATATAACACACTAATTATATAGTCAAACCTTTGAGACAAGGTTTGGCTAAATCAGCTTCATCCAAATATAAAACCTATTTTTATGTAATATTTACTGGCCAGCAACTTCACCTAATATAAATCAAATATATAATATGGGATTTTACACTTAAATGTATATAAAACCTCTTTTTCCCACTTCCACTTGAGAAATTTGAACCAGCATGGACGCATATATACTAATTAGTCAAGCTTTTGAGATAAGGTTCGGCTATCATTTCAAATTCAAAGTCAGTGCAAGCTAAGAGACGGCAATTTTGCAGAAATCCCTCTTTACCCTTTAGAGGGAGAAGAATCAATTCAAACAATTTGAATGTGAAACCTGTCAAAACAAAAATACAATGGATCCCAATGCCAAATTAAGGATGAAAACATTAATGGCTAGCCTCCTTTGAAGACCACCGGCAATTAACTAATGATATGGATGAACAATGATGATAAAAGATCTGACCAGCTGCTAGCAATGACAGTAAAGTTTGTAATGATTCGAAAGAAAAAAGAGACGGGCTACCAACCTGTAAATTGTAATGAAATCTCAAAACTAAACGACATAGACAGCAGAAAACGACATCAATTTGATCATATAGCCATTTGCGTGCACGTACTGATCATGGAAAGAGACAACAATCTCCATTCGGCCACCCCTTGTTTCACTTCCATTTGGAAATCTTTCACCAAAAAAGACTTTTATATATTTTTGTCAAGTCAATGAACGTAAAAAACTTGAAAACAAGTTATTTGCAGACAAAATTCTTGGCCCCTAGATTCAACCTCTGTTTGACTTTAATCAGCATTTGGTTAACAAACTAGATACAGATAATCGTTTATTTTTTCTTTTTAGAAAAAAATAATTTATTTTTAGTTCCCTACAATCAAAGTTCTTTTCAACTCACAAAGAAACTGCCGATTCTCCTCTTACATATATAATCTTAAAATTAATATTTGTCTGAACAGGTTATATATGAAGTGTTTAATTTTTTTATTCCCTGCATTATCTCTTACGAGTGGCATTTTGAGTTTCTTGCTTCAAAGGAAAGTTCTGAGAATCTATAGCATTCTTTTCCTGACGCAAGCTCTCTTGTTCCTGCACATGTACGACATACTTTTCTCCCCTATATATAATGTCCCAAGTTTATATTCTTTTCTTTAAGCATCCCTATTTTTCCTTTTTGTGTGTTAATTCTTTCTTCTAAATCACTTTGTTAATTTCTGACACCAAGCAGTGTATGGCTGGTTCAAGATTAGGCCAATGGCCGTGTCTTGTTGTTTGCATACTGATATTGTTCAAGGCAGAAGGAGCTAGCATTCCCATTACTATTGTCGAGACTGCTGTTTCAAGAGGAGCTGGTGAGCAGCTCATAAGCTTATTTGTTTTATGCTAATGAATATACAGTACGTGTTTTTAATCTTTTTTTTTTTTTCCCCTAATCTGTTGTCACTGTGATTTACTGTGCAGTTTGCTTAGATGGGAGTCCGCCAGGTTACCACTTTGACAAAGGATCTGGTTCTGGGATTGATAACTGGTTGGTTCACATGGAGGTTAGTTCTTATTGGCCTTATCTTCTTTCTTGCTAGCTATACTATGGAGTAGCCTGATGAATTTGATTAAATATGATAAATGGGATGTTAATAATGATAGTTGTATGAGTTTGATCTACTTGGTTACAACTTTTCTTCTTGTGAAATGGGGATCAACAGGGAGGAGGATGGTGTGAGAGTGTTGAGTCCTGTGTTTCTCGTAGGGACACTTTCAGGGGTTCTTCATCGAAAATGGAGAAGACAATGGGGTTCTCTGGCATACTGGGCAGCAAGCAAGCAGCTAATCCTGGTAGCTAGGATTCAACACTTACTGGTTTAGATCTTGTTATCAATCTGTATAGCAGCTTAATTAAGTAATTGGGTTCTGTTTGAATGTGTAGACTTCTATAACTGGAATAGAATCAAAGTCAGATACTGTGATGGTTCATCATTTACTGGTGATGTTGAAGCTGTGGATCCGGTAATAAGCTAGTTGACTTAGTTGCCATGAAACTTCAAAGATTTCTTCTACAGATGAAAATTCTAAATTATTGTATATGAACTGAAGTAGCATTTGATTTTCTGGACCAGGAAACCAAGCTTTACTTCAGGGGAGAGAGGGTATGGCAGGCTGTAATTGATGAACTATTGGCGAAAGGAATGCAAAATGCTCGAAATGTACGACTCCTTTCAATTACTACTACTGAGCCATATTTACTCGCGTCTCATCCCTTTATTCTCTTGGGATAACCTGTCGGGTCTTGTCAATGACAGGCTATTCTTTCCGGATGTTCTGCTGGTGGATTGGCTGCTATTTTGCATTGTGATAAATTCCAATCCCTCCTGCCTGCAACTGCTAGAGTAAAATGTGTTTCTGATGCTGGTTATTTTATTCACGGGTAATTAAGCTCATATACCAAGAACAGATCCAATCTCCCTTTGTTTAACTGCGAGAATCTTGTACATCAGTTTTTTTTTTTAATATAATTTTCTTGACAGGACGGACATTTCTGGAGGGTCTCGAATTGAATCCTTCTTCGGTCAAGTCGTTAAAACTCATGTAACTCTCTATTCTACCTATGATGATTGTTTCTATCTTATTCTGAGTTTCTGACCTTGCTGTAATGTGCATGTAATTGAATTCTTTCCCTTCTCTTGTTGTTGACTTGTGAATTTGATTTACTAGAGTTACCTTTTCATTCTGTTTCTCTATGTTTTCTGCAGGGATCAGCAAAGAATTTGCCTGCATCATGCACTTCAAAAATGAATCCGGAGTTGGTAATGAAGGCTATTCTAATATTGACCTGGTACCACTCTTCATCATTTCTTCTCCAGTCTCACAATTCCTTTCTTGTTATTGCAGTGTTTCTTCCCACAATATGTGGCGCAGACCATGCGAACACCACTTTTCATCATAAACTCAGCTTACGATTCCTGGCAGGTTAGCAAATTTCTGCTTCTCAGTAAAGATTTTTGTTCAATATCTCTTTTTTTGCAAACATTTTCTTATCGTTCAACTATATATCTTCCTCTTGTTGTTATATGTTTCTTGAAAGACGGCGGAAATGGCAAGGATTGTGGCTTCATGTATGCTAACTTGTTACTCGGTTAATCTGAATCATTGTGCACACCACAACCCACACAATGATTCCCAAAAGATCACACAACTGAGCAATTTTATGGAACACATATCTCTTCGTGTGTTATCTGATCTTCCATCCTTTCGTATTCGTTCAGATAAAAAACATTCTTGCACCAACAGCTGTTGATTCCAAAAAAGAATGGAAGGACTGCAAGCTTGATTTGAAAAAATGCTCAGCTAGTCAACTCCAGACCGTGCAAGGTGATCATTTCCAAAGCTTATGTCCCCTTATTAATCAATAACCAAATTTCAGAGTTTCGTCTTTCGAGAGCATTTCTTGGTTCTTGATGGGAAATTAAGTGAAGTCTATCAGCTTGGTTTTCCTTTGCGCCAACAGAAGTTTTATTTTGGATTTCATTTTCAGATTACAGGGCACAATTCTTAAAAGCAGTGAATACTGGACTTGGCAGTTCTTCAACAAGAGGATTGTGGATAGATTCTTGCTATGCTCACTGCCAATCTGGGTCGGTATCTACCTGGTTAAATGATAAATCTCCCGAAGTGGGCGATACGGTAATAACTGGCATATCTTCCTTTTATTAACCTTTTTTCCACCATTTATAACCTTACATTGATTGCTTCTGCATTCCTACTAATCCTTGTATCGGCTCTTTTTAATGCAGAAAATGGGAAAGGCTGTTGGAGATTGGTTCTACGACCGAAGTGCCATGGAAAAAATCGATTGCCCTTACCCTTGCAACCCTACTTGTGTCAGTGTTGATTCTGAATCGTAAGAGCAGTCAACTAATGCAGATTTATTGATAATAAGAAATATTACCAATCCCATGAGTCATGGTTATAAGCTACAACCAGCTAGAGTAAGAGTATTGCTTGTGATGTTGTTACCAAGCCTTCAAAATAAAGATCATTGCACAGAACATATCTGTGTTCTGTCATTGTTTATGTAGTACTTGTTCGATAATCATTATTATACGTGTAATTTGTTTCAAATGAAATTATATAAGACCTTGGAATCTACGATTAGCGGTCGATAGCTGGACAGTGAGCTTCATCTTTGCAAATTTTACTATTTTATTTTTGAATAAGTTTAACCTATTTAACTATTTAACAATATTAGCTTTACTTTTAAGATAAAGATCTAATTATATCTAAAAAAAACAACTTACTCTTAATAATCTTTTCAAAAATCCTATCTCATTACCTTTATCGTTCCCATCAAAGAAATATATTGTGTATTTGGTATTGTAGTAGTTATTGTGGTTGTGGTTTAAAAAAAATTATTTTATAAAAAATACTTTTAGTTGAGGGTAGTTTGAAAAAATAAGTGTTTGGTTAAAACTGCGGTTGAAATTAAGGTTGGAGAAAAAATAGTTTAACGTGTTTGGTTAATAATACTTTTGAAATTGAAGTTATAAAATAATTTAAAAAAATATATATTAATATTGATGGTTTTAAATTTAAATATTGTAGAATGAATTACTCCTATTACATCATGAAATAAAAAATATTTTATAAAAAATATTTTTATTATTCTATTAAACTATTTATAATTCCATTACGTACAAAATTCATCCGATAAGAACTATAGTTTTCATAAATTTTTTTAGCGTAAATAAAATATTATCAAGTATAAAATTGATATTACAGTGCAAGTGAATTTAATTCACTCTATACTAGTTTTTCAAGAAAAAAATATTGTTCACATTACAATATGAGTGAATTTAATTCACTTTAAACTAGTGTTTTTGAAAAAAACTATTAAAAAATTTAACACATAAAAAAAAAAAACATGAAAATTGCAAGAGAATTGCATTGTTCATGCAAACAGTGTAATTGAAACATTAATGAAAAAAAATGTACTCTGAATGTCCTTGAGAAACAGTAAAGAAAAAAAAAACCGTGAACAGTGTAAGAGAATTGTACGGTTTATGCGAACAGTGCAAACAGTGCCATGAATTGCACTTTTTACTAATGAATAGTGCAATTCAATTACACTGTTCAGTAAACAGTGCAATCAGCGTATGTGAAAAACATAAATTCGTTACTTTTCATTATCTGCATTCCAAACGTAAAAAATATGTGAGACCCATAAACAATTTTTTTTTTCATTACCAAACGGCTGCCAACTACATTTTCAATAAAACGCAACTGTAATTGCATAGTCTATACTAATTTTTCAAAAAAAAAATATTATTCATGTTACAATATGAGTGAATTTAATTCACTTTAAACTAGTGTTTTTGAAAAAAAATATTAAAAAATTTAACACAAAAAAAAAATGAAAATTACAAGAGAATTGCACTGTTCATGCAAACAATGTAATTGAAACATTAATGAAAAAAAATGTACTCTGAATGTCCTTGAGAAACAGTAAAGAAAAAAAAACATGAATAGTGCAAAAGAATTGTTTATGCGAACAGTGCAAACAGTGCCATGAATTGCACTTTTCACCAATGAACAGTGCAATCAGCGTGTGTGAAAAACATAAATTGGTTGCTTTTCATTATCTGCGTTCCAAACATAAAAAATATGTGAGACCCATACACAATATTTTTTTTTTCATTACCAAACGGCTACCAACTGCATTTTCAATAAAACGCAACTGCAATTGCATAATCAAACACCATCTAAAACTATTCTAGATACATATTATTTTTACCAAAAATAATAAGGTTAACGAATCCTATTTTATAAATAAAATGATCTGATTTAGACTATTTGTTAACAACTATACTTAGTTCAGACATGATAAGACTCGACATGCTTCATAAACATGTATAATTAAAGATGATAAAAGATAGTCCACCTCTATATTGTTGGATTTTATTTGGGTTTATTATTAGGGTTAATTTGTGATATTTTATTGGACATTTTATTTGATTTGCTATAAGATTAATTATTGGTTGTGTTTAGAGTTTTATTATTTATATATAGTTTTTCTTATGTTATGATCAGTTTTTGATGAATTAATAAAAATTACAGAGTTGCAACTTCTCATCCTCCTCTCTTTCCCTTATCTTCTTTAGCCCCCAGCTTCTTTTTCCTAACTCTTCTTCGTTCCTTTTTTCCCCTTCTTTACTTCTCTTCAAATTTTCGCATCATAGGAGAGCTAACGTTAATAATTAGCAGTGCAGGGCGTCTTCTTACTATGACAACCATTGTCTGCACCAAAGGGTATTTGAAAAAATATAACAACGGATTTTATGGAGGGAAGAATGCCATATTGGTTATTGTGGGTCGATTCTCAAAATATGCACATTTCTTAGTTATTACATATCTATTTACCGTTTAAGAAATTGCTTATTTACTCTTAGAAAATGTCTATAAATTCCATTAATTACCTTCTTCTATTATGATAGATAGAGATAAGGTTTTTACAAGTTTATTTTAGAAAGAAATGTTTAAACTTCTGAGGTGAGATTGTTGATAGGCACATTTTTCCATCATGATGGTCAAGTAAAAAGAGAAGCACTGTCTAGAAACCTACCTAAGATGTATGTCCATGCATTGCCCTAGTAAATGGCATAATTATTTAGGGTGGTATAACTCAAGTTACCATTCAATTATTGAAACAACACCCTTTCAGGCATTATATGGCTACCCTTCTAATATTGGAGTTGATTCTTTTGCAACAACTTTAGTATCAGCTTTGGAAAAAGCTATCCAACGAAGAGAGAGTATGAATTAATGGCTCAAGTCGCAGTTAGAATGCTCTTAGGAACATAATGAAACAAATGGCAGACAAGGGCAAGACAAAAAGAATCTTTAAGTTGGTGATTTGGTTTATTTGAAGTTGCAGCCGTACAAACATATAAGTTTAGCTTTGAGGAAGAACATGAAGCTTAATTTAAGGCTTTATAGGCCTTGTAAGGTTTTTAGCATTGAGGTTGCAATGGAGGTATAACAAAAGCTTAGCACGTGAAATATCAGTAGGTCAGGCTGTGAAAGTTTGTTAAAGTTATTGGTTAAATATGTTGGTAGTTATTAACTATAAGCAATAATTCAGAAACTTGTATATAAACTAAAATAATGAATGAGGAAGGCATGAATGAAGTAACAATTCTACTTTATTTCTTTCCGAGACTGATCTTGTTAGGCTGTAGCCTAACACAATTTTGTTATTAAAAAACGTTGGAGATTTTGCGTTTATCTAACTAGAGCTTGAACAGAGTGGAAGCGATCAAGACGGAATAAAAGTTGTTTGTCCATCATGGATTTATTTTAAAGACAGCAGCTTGTTCCTCGAGGAAAAAAAAAGCTGATAGCTTTACAGTGAAGCACAATCTGCTAGAAAAGGACAATAGATTGCATGAATGCACATCCCCAACAAGATTAATTTGATAGAGTTGAAACCACAGAAAGTGGAGCCAGTCCTTCCCCTGCAGTGGTTGGGAATAGCTTGTGCTCAGATTCTTATGGTAACAATACAACTGATCCAGATGTTTTTCGACTCTCCAGATCTGCATGTGCCTGTGCTGCCTGAGATAGAGGGTACGTGTGATTAACACGAACCCGCAACACGCCAGATGCAATGTTGGCAAATACCTCCCCTGCAGTTTCTAGCAGCTCATCCCGGGTTGCGGTGTATTGCATGAGGGAAGGCCTTGTCAAGAACAGTGATTTTGGGGCAAGCACTGACAGTGGGAATGGATCTGGCGTCCCAGATGACTGTCCAAAACTAACCATGTAGCCACGAGTCTTTAAGCATGCCAATGAGCCCTGCATATGACAGCCTACCAATAAGGACTCAACCAACAAAAGTCAAGAGTAGGAGTGTGCGCTTGGCCTTATATAAGCTTAAACCTAGCAGCCCAACTACGTAACTTATGCGTGTTCTATAGTTGTTCTGAATAGAACTGAATAAAAAAAATCAGGTTTTTCCAGGTCAGAGCTGTGATAGATCAGAGTTGAGGTCAGGTGCAGTTTTTAGACAGTTTTTAGTTTAGGATCAGGTGCAATCTGTAAGGGAAAAAAATGTCTCTCTATGGGTTCATGACAAGCCAAACCTGCTTATGTAAAGCACATAGAGGATGTAGAATCAACCTACAGCTGAAAGTATCAATTTGGGAAATAAAGGCATTGCCTTCATAGACAGCATAAATGGAAGAATAGAATAAGCATTACCTGAAAGGTATCTTTCCCCACGGAATCGTAGACAACATTGACACCATTTCCTGATGTTATCTCATTGACACGGGCAACAAAATCTTCCTCTTTATAAATTATAACATGGTGGCATCCATCGTCCTTGGCTTGTGCTGCCTTCTCCTTGGTTGAGACAGTACCTATGACAGTGGCACCAAGAGCATTTGCCCACTGACACAACAGAGAACCAACTCCACCAGCTGCAGCCTGAACAAGGATAGTGTGCCCTGGTTCAACCTGGAAGAAAAAATCTAACTCGGTTATTTTGGGTTTTTGAACCCAAAATATTTTACAACCTGATATACATGATAGGACAAGTTCGAAGGCTTGCTTAAGTTAGAAAGCAGCCAGATATACAACCACCTTGAAGCAACGATGGAGTAAGAACTGAGCAGTCATGCCTTTAAGCATCACAGATGCTGCTATTGAAGGACTAATAGAAGGCGGGACAGGCACGACCTTGTTTGCAGGAAGGATCTGCTCTTCAGTATATGAACCCATAGGACCACCAGCATAACCTACAACTTCTCCAACTTTCCTATCTGTAACACCAGGGCCCAGAGCTATCACTTCTCCAACAGCCTCCATACCTTCAATAGAGAAAAATTCTCAAATACATTCAGGAGATAGGACTTGTTATAGGCTTATAGCCCATCATTGGCTGGTATGAAGGAAAATAGATGAAGATGCATGTATACCTTCATACTGTCAAAAACTCTAGCAAAAACTGATGGAGAAAATATCCTAAACAAACCATATACCAAGATTCTAATTTTAAGACATTCCCCGTTTGTGCTCTCCCTCAAAATTAAAAAAGTTTTTTTCTTCACATATTAGCCAATCTACTAGAAATATGCCCACTGTTGTTGAATAATTACAGCCGTCACACGGTGATTCGAGAGAGTTAAAGTCAAACCTGGGGTGAAGGGCATTGTGGAAGCCTTGTAAACTCCTTTGCGGAAGTAGACATCAATGAAATTAAGCCCAATGGCCTTGTTCTTCACACGTATCTCACCCTGACCTGGCTCTCTTATCTCCACATCTTCCCACTTCAGGACCTATATATCATTGCCGTCATGAACATTCAATAAGCAAAAAATGGGTAATTAAAGAATAAGAAATTAGGCACGAAATGGTAGTCAATAAAGATGATTCTAGATATGCAACTCCAAAACACAATCTTATACATTACTCCCACGAAGATTTTTAACAGAAACTATAAAGAACTGAACTTTCAATGATTTCAAGTCCAATCTCACACATGGGCACACTTAAAAGGAAAGCATAGCAATTTGAACAGAACAAACTCAGGGGGCTTCTGTTTTTCCCAAATCATGATGTCTACAAAACCCATCACCAACTTAAAAAGATGAATCATTTCATTGATTCCAAAACAGATAAAATAATGCTTATCGAACCTTATCATCAGGGTCACCATAATTAGATCAATAGAACAAAACTTTATCAACCCATCACCATAATAAAACATTAGCACCCTATAAGATTACCTGTATAAAATACAAACAATAGTACAAGAGATCGAGAAAGAGACCTCAGGTCCACCAAGCTCATGAACCCTGATAGCTTTTACCATTTCGGTTGTCTTTGTTGCAGCTGCTCTTGCAGTGACTGTTACCTGGACAACTGGAGTTATATGGCTTTTTGTTGTTGAAAATGAAGCCAAATGAAAGAAGTGATTGATTTTGTTTTTGCTGCTCAGACGTCGAAGGTGATGACGACGACGACGACGACTACTTAAAGTTGGGTAACTTTGGATGATGTCCAAACTGTGGAAGCAACAAGTCACTGGTCTAAGGCTGAGCTAAGCCTATTTGATTATTCCACTTGCCAGTAGTTATCATTCCTCTCCATTAACCCTATGTTCTATAACATGAGTACGATTATTAAACTTGACTTTACGGCTTTAGATGTGATCCGGTCAATTTAACTAATTTGTTATTTGATTCATTAAGTTTTATTTTTATTTTATTTTATTTTATTTATTTTTATTTAAATTGCTTAACTCATTACTTGAGCTTTGAACTGGATCATGAAATTAGTTTGGATAGTGATACTCGATTTATTTTATTCAATTATTTTTATTGATATATCAGTTTTTTTTTTATAACACCAAATTATTTGAAGTATTTTTAGGTAACCATATGAAAAGAATATATAATCCTCACCACTTTTCAATTCCCTGTTAAATTTTGAATTTGAAGGCTATTTTGGTATCTAATATTATAGAATTTTAATTATAAGATGGAAGCATATTAGAAAGGGCTAAATTAATAACTACAAAAATAAATAGAGTAGAAATAAAATAATGGTCACTCCATGCAATCGACTTGATCTTGATCTTAATAAGTCTTGATTTGTTTTTCCAATTTTAAGAATATTTAATGTTTAACAAAATAAAACAAATACTTTCTAATCTTGAAACTATTTTAGAATATATTGAGTTTTTATTATAATATGTGAAATTTCAGCTAAGCATATCAAACTATAATATTTTAGAATAAATTTTGATTTCGAGGACATAATTGATTAGATTGATAGTTGAAGCCTCAATTTGCCCTAACCTCAATAATGAAGGAGCAAAAACTTCCTTTTAAGATATTTTCCTGCTCCAATAATTGAGGACTGCCACCATCCTTTCTTATCTGTGCACTTTCTTCAAAGTTTGAACAGTCTTGTTAGCATTTCGTATATAGACAGTAGACACTATGCCAACTGATGAAGTAAGCTGGTCATGCAATAGTTACTTCTTTGAGAGGGAAACCATAAAATATTTCTAAGTCAAGGAAGACCGCAGAATTTTGTCCTCCAAAAATCCAGATTGTGAATGATATTGCATTTGCTTTCAATGTTCATGATGCTGATATCTACAAGTCAAAGGAAGGCTATCTGCAAGACTGCAACCGTCCTCCTTCTTGTCTTCTCTCTTACAGACATTTGTGTGTAAACTTGGAAAGATTAAGCCATGGCAGCAGGGTTAGCCACAGCAGGTGAAGGGGGGCAGTACAATGGGAAGATGACTTGGTTCGTTATTTTGTCTTGTATGATGGCTTCCATGGGAGGAGTCATTTTCGGCTAGGACATTGGAATTTCAGGTCTGTCACGCTCTCCGATCAAGTCTTTTGAAATGATTTCTCCATTGCCAATTGCCTGCATATTTTCCTCTTCTGTTTGCTGTTCTAAACTATAAATTTGCTAGATTATGCTTTTTTGTAGACACTGTCATGCCAATTTCTCATGTAGATCATGATAGTGATCATGAAACTAAAGAAAATAAGCAGGCAGATTAAGTAATGTAAGTTCAAGTTTATGTGAAGGTGGAGTGACTTCGCATCCTCACTGTATATTGCTGGCCTTGCTGCTTCCTTCTTTGCATCATCGATCACCAGAGCGTTTGGGCGCAACTCGCAAGCCATCGATTCTTTTAGGTGGTGCTGCCTTCCTTGCACGTGCCGCCCTAGGTGGTGCGGCAATTAATGTGTACATGCTAAAATTCGGCCGAGTCTTGCTTGGAGTTGGTGTTTGTGTTGGTTTTGCTAACCAGGTAATCTACTTGAATCCTTTTCAAATTCTGAGTCTCTAGAGTCATTTGATAAAATTATGATATTAAATCTATTTTACAGTCAGTCCCACTCTATCTGTCTGAAATGGCTCCACCAAGATACAGAGGAGCAATCAACAATGGTTTCTAATTTAGTGTTGGCATCGGCGTACTCTCTGCTAACCTTATAAATTATGGAACTGAAAGGATCAGATAAGGCTGGGGCTGGCGAATCTCCCTATCCATGGCAGCAGTCCCGGCTGCAATTCTTTCTCTAGGTGCACTTTTCCTCCCAGAAACAGCAAACAGCCTCATTCAGCGGACTGATGACACTGAAAGGGCTAAGCTGATGCTACAACGGGTCAGGGGCACTGAAGATGTGGAAGCGGAGCTTAACGATCTCATCCAAGCTAACTCAACCTCAAAAACCAATGAGCACCCATTTAAGAATATCATCAGAAGAAAGTATAGGCCTCAGCTAGTAATGGCAATAGCATACCGTTTTTTCAGCAACAGGAATCAATGTCATTGCATTTTATGCTCCCGTACTTTTCAGGACAATCGGACAAGGCGAAAGCGCGTCCCTAATGTCTGCAGTTGTGATTGGGGTTGTAGGCACAAATGTTTGTGTCAGAAATAATGGTTGGAGGTGTTATTGCAGCCCAGCTTGGCGATCATGGCAGCATAAGCAAAGGGTATGCTTACTTTGTGTTGATTATGATGTGCAGCATATATGTTTCTGGGTTTTCTTGGTCATGGGGTCCATTGGGGTGGTTAGTCCCGAGTGAGAGATATTCCCACTGGAAATTCGTTCAGCAAGGCAAAGTATTGTGGTTGCAGTGAGCTTTCTCTTCACATTCATTGTCGCACAATCCTTTCTGACCATGCTTTGCCACTTCAAATCTGGGATTTTCTTCTTCTTTGGGGGATGGGTTGTCGTGATGACTGCCCTGGTGTCCTACTTTCTGCCAGAAACCAAGAATACGCCTCTTGAGAAGATGGATGGATAAAGCGTGGAGGGAGCACTGGTTTTGGAAGAGATTTGTGGAGGAAATGGATGAGCATAGTAGGACGGAAGCTGCCTGAAATACAAGGAACTAGCATTTTTATGTCCCCTCTGCAAAAACCTACAAAGCGTTGTGGTTGCAGTAGGCCATCTCTTCTCTCTTTCCTTGCTTCCTTTTCGCATAGAAGAGAAAACAAATTTCTTTAAGTGGGTTCACATGAACTCCACACATAAGCTGTCCTTGACCAAACAGGCCTAAAAAACGCACAGCCGCTGTTTGCCCCTGACAGGCCCTAAGAAAGGTCTTCCTTCTCTGTTTCTACATTATCTTGGAAATTCATACAAGTCTGCATCTCGTGAAAAGAAATGATTTGAAAAGGTTTATTATACACCTGCTATCTAATCCATGCTCTTCCGCGGATTGTAAATTTAAGAAAAAATATCGGATATAAGCTCTTTTAATGTGTTCTTTTACATTGAAAAAATAAAAAAAATTGAAGTATTTTTTTGAAATATTTTTTTACATAGAAAAAATTTCTTAAAAAACTATACTGTCTAATATTTTTTTTATCCTAAGGTAAAGTACAGAAGTATTTTTACTTCATGAAAGTTTATAAAAAGTCAAAAAAAAATTTGACCAACAGTTCGAAATTTTATTAACTTCAAGGTTAAAAACGTAGTTTTATCGTTGAAAGAAAAGGAAAAGGAAAAGACTTAGATAAACTCGTGTCCTCCATTGCGTGCGCTCTCTCTCTCTCAGACTGATTTGTGTGTGAACTTGGACTCACGGCAGTAGGATTAAGCATAACAAGGGAGCTCTACAATGGCAAGATGACATGGTTTGTTCTTTTGTCTTTTATGATGGCTGCCATGGGAGGAGTCACTTTCAGCTATGACAGTAGAATTTCAGGTCTTTTTTTCTCTGCAATATCAATCCTGAACAGGATCTTTCCTGCAAATTTTGCTCTTCTGCTCGTTTTTAGGTACTATAAACTAACCTTATTTCGCTACACAATGTGCCACATATAACTAGTGTAAATAAGTTCAATCAAATCTGAATTAAATCCCAAAGTGTGCTGTGAATCTGTAACATAAATGACATTACTAGCCAGTCTCCAATTTCTGCTTGGATTTTATGCGATGACCAAGAAAAGTAAAGCATGATATATACATTTCTAGACTCCAGATCTGTAACCTCAACATCCAAGTTTCCAACCTCACATGCTCCTATCAAGTCTATTTCAGATAACAACATCGTAAATAACTCTTACTTTGACTATCCTACACTGATGATGTTGGTGGTGATCTCTAGCAGTCAAGGACGGCTGCTCTTTTTATTCCCTATATACCATCCACAACTTGGGATATCTCTTCCTCTCTTTCAACTTGTGGAGGATTAAGCCATGGCTGTAGGATTAGCTGTATCAAGTGAAGATGGGCAGTATAATGGTAGGATTACCTCGTTTGTTATCCTGTCTTGTGTGGTAGCTTCCATGGGAGGACTTATTTTTGGTTATGACATTGGAATTTCAGGTCTGGTGCTCTAACCTTCTTTCTTTCTCTTTAGTTTTTTGAATTTGAACTTGAACTTGTATTCCCTCACTTGCAAGGAGGGTACGAATATTAAACTCCATAAATCATAACAAAAAAAAAAAGATTAATTTCCTTGATTGAGCTTAATTTTATCACCAATGCTACTGCTATTGTCAACGTTTTTGCTGTCAAGTAATTATTGCTATAAAAGAGATCGGTTTGATTATTAACTTAAGCAATTAAATTTAAAGGTGGAGTGACATCCATGGAACCTTTTCTCAAGAAATTCTTCCCAGAAGTGTACACTAGAATGAAGGAAGATACCAAGATTAGCAACTACTGCAAATTCGATAGCCAGATTTTGACCTCCTTTACATCATCACTCTATGTTGCTGGGCTTGTCGCTTCCTTCTTTGCCTCATCAATCACTCGACACTTCGGGCGCAAACCATCAATCCTTGCAGGAGGTTCTGCATTTCTTTCTGGTTCTGCCCTCAATGGGGCCGCGAATAATCTGTACATGCTAATATTTGGCCGTGTCCTTCTTGGAGTTGGAGTTGGTTTTGCAAACCAGGTAGTGTACCTTGAATCTTTTAGCGCACGTAGATTGCCATTTGATCACTTGACTGTTGTGTCTACTAATTTTCATGTGGTAAGGAATGGATACTCCATCTCTCTGAAATGGCATGTTGTTGTCCTGTTATTTTTCTGTAGTCAGTTCCCTTGTATCTCTCTGAAATGGCACCTCCAAGATATAGAGGGGCAATCAACAATGGCTTCCAACTCTGCGTCGGTATTGGGGTGCTCTCGGCTAACTTCATCAACTTTGGCACAGAGAAGATTGAAGGTGGTTGGGGTTGGCGAATCTCGCTAGCAGCGGCGGCAATCCCTGCCACATTCCTAACAATAGGTTCCCTTTTCCTACCAGAGACACCCAACAGCCTAATTCAACGCTTCAACGACGAACAAAAGGTCAAAACCATTCTACAACGCATCCGTGGCACAACCGATGTCGAAGCAGAATTTAATGATCTTATCAAAGCAAGCTTTGTTTCAAAATCCATTGAACATCCAATCAAGAAAATCATACAAAAAAAATATAGACCACAACTAGTCATGGCAATAGCAATACCATTTTTCCAACAAGTAACAGGTATCAATGTCATTTCATTCTACGCTCCAATCCTCTTCCGAACTATAGGTCTAAACGAGAGTGTGTCGCTCATCATGTCCGCGCTGATAGCTGGGGTCGTCGGCACTGCTTCAACGTTCCTATCGATGCTCGTAGTGGACAAACTTGGCAGAAGAGCAATGCTCATATGCGGCGGCGTACAAATGTTCGTGTCACAGATTATGATTGGAAGTATCATGGCAGCCCAACTAGGTGATCATGGCAGCATAGACAAAGGGTACGCTTATTTTGTTCTGGCTATGATATCCATATATGTATCTGGCTTTGCTTGGTCATGGGGTCCATTGGGATGGCTAGTTCCAAGTGAGATTTTTCCTTTGGAAATTCGATCGGTGGGGCAAAGCATTGTGGTGGCAGTGAATTTCGTCTTCACTTTCGTTGTTGCACAGACATTTCTGGCTATGCTTTGCCATTTCAAGTCAGGGATTTTCTTCTTTTTCGGTGGATGGGTGGCAGTGATGACTGCCTTCGTGTATTTGTTGTTGCCTGAGACTAAAAAAGTCCCGATGGAGGTAATGGATAGAGTGTGGAGGGAGCATTGGTTTTGGAAGAGAATTGTAGAGGAATTTCATGACTAGAGTGAGATGGAACCTGCTTGACTTCAACTCCACAAGATCATTTGTGCCTTGGCCTGTAGTTTTTGTCAAGAAATGGGAACATATCCATGCTTGAATGTGTGATCCTCTAGCCCACTTGGTTTGCAGAAATGGAAATGAGGAAAAGGCTTCTGCTTTCCGAGGGTGTCTGATACTGTGTTTAGAGTATATTTTGAAAGTGTTTGGTTTGAAAAATAGTGTATTGATATTTTTTTTTTGTTGCTTTCCGAGGGTGTCTGATACTGTGTTTGGAGTATATTTTAAAAGTGTGTTTGGCTTGAAAAATAGTGTATTGATATTTTTTTTAATGATTTTAATGTATTAGTATTAAAAATAAAATAAAAACTATTTTAATACATTTTCGGTGAAAACTATCCTTCCTCGCAATATCAAAAACACATTTATAGTGATAATAATAATTTTAAAAAAACTCTAAAAAAAAGTGAAAAGAAAATAAAGGCCATTAAATGTTATATATATATTTGTTGAAAGGGTCAATACAGGCGTGCTTTTGTTTTCCATAAACAAGAGAGAATTATAAATTAGTTTCTCTAATTTTACAAAGCAAATTAAATATTAATTTTTATCTATAAAACTAATTAATTAGCCCCCCCCGATTAGTGGTGACCATGCTTAATTTTATTCCAAAAAATGTTTTCTCTCTCCATAATATCTATCTTCTTCTTTTTATTACCGTCTCTATTTCTTAAAAAATATAAATTGAAAAGGGATATGAAAAGAAAAAAGGGACTGATTAAATAATTATTTAATATATATCGTTAAAGTAGGGGGCTGATTTATAATTTACTCTCATAAATAATAGAAAAGATAACGAAAGCAAAACACCATTGATGATAAAGAAGCTAATGAATCATTGCCTGAGCTTTTCCTTTCACTTTCTCTTTAGGCTGTTAGCTGACTCTTCTAAATTGTAAGGCTATTCAAATTCGGCAGTCCAAATATCACAGCTGCAGGCTGCAGCCGCCACCCTCGATAGATTATTAATTAAGTGATTTAATCCATCTACCAAAAAGAATAATATAATTCTAAGAAAAAAAAAGTCAATTATCTCTAGAAACAGAAAGAAAAATAGGTGCTTGGATCAAAATAATATAACACAAACAATGTGTAATTTTGTCCAATAGAATAATTATTTAACAATTTCATTTTAAAATTTTATTACTATGTTTTTTTAAATGGTATGTTGAAATGTAAGGTAAACAACCTTATCTATGTTGAAAGGTATAAAATTTAATGTGAAACTATTTTTTTCTACAATTTAAGAAAAAATAGATGAAAAAAAAAAGAGTTAAGTTCAATAAAAAAACTCAACAAACCAATTTTTGCTTTGTAATTTATTTAAAAAAAAATTTAAAAATCAAGAAACAAATATAAAATCAAATATGGATCATTTACTTGATTGTGTTTAATTATTTTATTTATTAAAATCAATTTGGAATAAAAATTGAGAAGCATATAAGATTTATTGAATAAAATAAAAGGAAAGGAAAAAACATATCATGCAAGGCTATATTAAAAATATTTTAAGAAGCAAAAAAAATTTATTTCTGTAAATAAATTTAATATAAATAAATTATATAAAATTACAAATGAATCATACTAATCTCTTTAAAATTTAAACATATCCAATCTAATTAAAAAATAATTACTATTTAAAAAAAAATATGCAAAGAAAAATCACAAAGAAGTGAAATAAAAACTTAAAAAATTATTTTAAAAATATATAAAAAAAATTAAATTAAAAATATCAAAACTATAAAAAACAATGAGGCTATGCCAACCCGAGCTAACACAGTAGACATATAATCTAGATGTTAAGAGATGAGTTAATCCGGATTTTCCTAATAAACTTATGTTCTAGATTATAATATCGAGATAATTCGATAGAAAAATAAACTAACAAAATTATAAAGTTATTTTTTAAAAACAAAATATCAAAAAACAATATATTAAAAAAATAAAACAAAAAAGATATGAATCTTTGACTTGGGTCTTCGGAGAAGCACCATAAATGACATAATCATGAAGTTCAATCCCTATAAAATAAAATATTAAAATATAAAATTAAAAAAATACAAATAAAAAATCTAAAATTAAAAATAACAATTAAAAAATAAAACATAAATTAAAGAGCTACAACAAATTTTCGTTTTGTTATTTAAATGGAAAATAACAAAACTATTAACAAAATGAAAACAAAAACCCAAAGAATGAGAACAAAAAAGAAAAAAATAATATGTTATCAACTTAAATTGTAAAGTGAAATTAAAAAAAATTAAATTTTTTAAAATATTTAATGAAAAAATAAAAAAAATTATAAGGATAAGGACTAAATTAAAAACACCAATACATGATTAGAAAAATTAAACATGTAGAATTTTTCAATGTATTTTTTATATTAACAAACTCATAAATATAAATCAAAAAAATTATGGATGCTTCCAATTAAATAAACCATGAATTATTGTATAAACAAATAAAAATATTCATTAATGATAAATAAAAATATAAGTGCAAAGATTGAGAGATAAATTAAGATGTTTAATATTGGAATATGAGTTATTTACTTGATTGTATTTAATAAATTTATTTATGAAAATCAATTTATAATATAAATTGATACATCTATAAAATTTATTTTTTAAAAAAATAAAAATAATATATAAGGTTGCACATATTCAAACAATTATAAAAACAAAATACTTAATTTAAATAAAATATATTAAAAAATTATAGATGATTCACACTAACTTCTTAACAAATTAAACAAATCTAATATAATTAAGAAATAATCACTAATTAAAAAACTAAAAATTAAGGCTAAGCTCATCATAGAAAAGATATGTAGTGTGCCTATAAATTTTTAAATTAAAAAAATAAAAAAGTTTTTTTTTTGAAAAAAAAACATAGTCTGAAATCTCAAAATTCAATTACTATGGTAGCAAAAAAAATAACAAAAAAAAATAGAGTTCGTTTTCCATCCAAAAAGTTCATTTTAACTTATTTTAGCCTAAAATATCCAGGTGATTTCAAGGGGGAAAGAACAAATAATTTTAATTTCTAAAACCTTTTAACATAAAAATCATAAGTTTTGGTTGCCTATTTTTTTTTTAAATGACAATATTTTCTCTTTAAATCGGAATATGGTGCCCCCTCTCTTTTATTTAGAAAGGACTAAAAAAGAAAAAGAAAATTTTGGTACCAAAATATTTTTAAAAAAAAAATAGAGATTACATACCTAATCAAAAAGTGGGGGAATGAAAATGAAATTTTTAAATAAATTGTATAATTGTCACCAATTTTATCTGTTTTTTTCACTTTAGTCTCATGTCTTTCAATTTAACCCTCACTAAGAAATGCAATTGGGTTTTAATTTATGATTAAAATTGCTCAATTATGAAAAAAAAAAATTGAGAATCAAATTAAATTTTTAAAAAATTTCACTACTGTAATCAAAATATGAAATGATAAACAATAATTAAGCTACAAGAAAAATGCCACACTATTTAACTTTTCTTATAATTGGTTGCATGATTGACAGTTGTGCTATTAATTAATGGTTCATCTACGCCGAAATGTCATTGTTGAAACTATAGTTTGAATAAAAAATTACTATTTTAACATTTTTGTTATCAAAATCATATTTTAAAACATTATATATTTTGAGAGTATGATAGGTATTATTTTTAAAATATTATTTATTTAAAAATATATTAAAATAATAATTTTTAAATTTTTTATTAGTATTAGCATTAGAAAAAATTAATTTTAAAAAAATAATTTTAATTTTTTTTAAAAAAATATGGTTTCATGCTCTGAAACAAACCTTTAAAATATGCTAGTTTGCAACAAAAACAATTACCGTGTTATTTGAGAGAAAAAAAAAAGTCATTATTTGGTACAAGAGTCGTTATAACGGTTAGAACAGATGAAGGTAAAGCCAAACAAGAATTATCCACAAGGCAGCAACCCATTTTTCATTTGGATCAAAGGCTGTTTGGAAATGTAAATAAAAATTGTTTTTTTAAAAATAGTTTTTATTTGAAAATATATTAAAATAATAATTTTTATTTTTAACAATTTATTTTTTTTTAAAAATTTATTTTTAATATTAACATTAAAAAATATATATAAAAAACAATCTAAAATTAAGAAAAAAAATTAAAACTTTTATATATATATATATATATAAAACAATCTAAAACTAAGAAAAAAATTAAAACTTTTTAAAAACAAATTATATCATGCCGCAATGTCAAGCATGTCCTTAATAGCCCCCCGCAACCGCCTCAGTCTCCAAAATAAACAAACACAACCAAACGCAAGCCACTTCTCTCTGTCTCTAACACCAAAAATATTATTATTTTTTCCAAAAAACAAATAGTTTAATCCACTGACTGTCAATTTCAATTTCAAAGTTTTAAACTTTTCAACTTGTCTCACGATTACTTCCATTTAACTATCAAAAAGCTAAATCGCTCTCGTTGATTCTGTTTTGTGCTACTTTCCCTTGACGTTGTGCCCTCAGAAACTATAAACAGGTACAAATATTCTCTCTCTATTCAATTTCTGGTTTTTATTTTGTTAAATTGTATTATCTGATGACTGATTCTTGTTTGGTTTTGTGTTTTTAAGGCGAAATTTTGATAAATTTATGTTCTTTATGCTAGTACTGTCGTGGATTAGATAGCTTGTTTGTTTGTTTCTTCCTTTTGTGTTCTTGTTTGGCTGGTGCACAAATTGGAGGGAAGGTGGGATTTGGAACTTTTTAGCTTAGATTAAAAGGCATGTGATCTGATGATGATTTTAGTTAACTGTTAAGCTAAATCAGAGATAAAAGTTTGTAACTTTTTGATAGCTGATTGATTCACTGATTGGTTTTAATTACAGAAAAGTTTGTGTTTTTAGACGAATTCTATTTATTTGAGGAGATGCTGATTGGAATCAAGCTGTCTGTCTGTTTGTTTATATATTTCTTTTCTTTTTTGTCGGCTTGAAATTTGTCAAGGCTTTAAGTAATATAAAGGTATCTGCTTCTTTGTTGGTTTTGCTTCAACAAGATTCAATCTTAAATAATTATTTTGGGATTTGCTACTAGGTACTGCGATTATAGAGATGCCTTCAGCTGTCTCGCCTCAGTGGCAGGAGAAGGCTACTGGTTTCTTTTCTACCTCTGGTGAGTTTATTAAAATTTCAACTGCTTGATGTAATTTTCTGTTTTAAATTTCGTTGATTAGGAATTTAATTTTTGTTTTTATGAAGGTGTGAAGCTTAAAGAAGCTGGACAATCGGCTGGAACATTTGTCGGAGAGGTTGCAAAGGATGCCAAAGGTAATGTTGCTGATGTAGCAGAAAAAGTTGGATCAGCAGTCAAAACTCGATGGGCAATTCTTAGGGAGCCATCGACTAGACATGCTATGCAGGAACGTCTTATAACTGCCGCTGCTACAACTGGTATGTTCTTCAGGAAGGGAATCTCAGAGACAAAGGACAAGGTTACTGTTGGGAAGACAAAAGTGGAAGAGGTATTCACACTTGCCTATTATTTTGGGTACTTTCTGTGGCTCAAAATGGGTGGTTATCTTGTGTTGTCAGGATTATACCGTGTATGTTGGGAAAGACTACTCTGAATTGTAATAGTAAACTTTCAAGACTTTGTGCTTCCCATTCACTTGGTTGCCCTTGGATTGGAATATTTTATCGTTGACAAAACTGATACTTCATAATTGATACTTCATAATATTCAATCCTCGATTACCCTAGTCTTTATTCCTAACAGCTAAAAATAGGTTCATCCCTTGTAAAGTTTGATAATCAACACCTTTGAAATGGTGAATCTCCTGCAGGTGGCAAAAAAGACTGCTCAGAAAAGTAAGACACTATTGACTGACATTGAACGATGGCAAAAGGTACAGGACTGTGAGGCTGCTTTCTCCTGTTTTGTCCAGTTTCATTCTTTTGTTTTTGCTTGCTGTCACATGCTTTGATGTTCTTACTTCTTTTTTCCATTCCCAGGGAGTTGCAAGCACTGATGGTGAGTTTCACACTATCATAATCTTTGAGAATATTGCTTATTGATTGTTATTCTGTCCCTTATTTTTCTTTTCATTTTCCTGAAAGTATTACAAAATTCTAAACTACATGTAACTTGATGGTTGTTGATAAAAATTTTATCTTCAGTATTTGGAGTTCCAATTGAGGTTACTGTTCAACGACAAGAATTCAGCAAGCTTGTTCCACATATATTGGTCAAATGTGCAGATAATCTCATATTATCAGGTAACTGATATAAAAATTAGACTAGATAAATTAGTAGTCATTTGGTATTGTGAAGCTCATTCCTTTTGAGCAGGGATTAATAATCTGTGATTTTGATTCAGGATTGAACTCAGTGGACTTGTTTAAAGCTGAAGGGGATAAAAAGGTTATTCAGCAATTAGTATCCTTGTACAACCAAGGTATCTATTGTTATGTGCTTGATGCTGACTACTGTTCTATTTAGTCTCAGTGGTCTTGTATTCTAATGCTTGTTGGTGTTTGTTTCAGACTCCAATGCATCATTGCCAGAGGGTCTAAATCCTACTGATGTGGCATTTCTGGCCAAATGCTATCTTGCAAGCCTTCCTGAACCCCTAACCACATTTGAACTTTATGATGAGATCAAAGGTGCCCGTTCTAGCATCCATGTAATGAAAAACATCCTGAAGAAACTTCCTGCTGTAAACTACATGACTCTGGAGTTCATCACTGCACTACTGCTCCGTGTTAGCCAGAAGTCACTTCTTAACAAGGTAAGAAACGGTGCAGATTGTGCACGTGTCCCTTGTTGATCCTGTTCATCTTCTCATTAAAGAGTTGTCATCATTTTCTCATTCAGTCCCCTTCATGGAAGACTGCATATGGTTTCTGTTGGTGTGTCCCTTTACTTAGATTTCTCACCTCTTTTCATTCTGAGTTTCAGAAGCATACATTTTGGATTTATCACTTCATCATGATACACTTTGTCTATGAACCTTTTAAGGTTAAAGACATGCGAGCTGCTGCATTTTACGTGTGCAGGCTGAACTTTTTCTTTTTTATAGCATCCTGATGGCTTGTTGCAACTTTTCTTGTTTCAATATGGGATTGCACAAGTGCATTTGTATGTGCATATGCTCATCCTCATGTGCATGTTGTATTTCTCTTATTGTTGATAGATTCCTTTCATGTTGATGAGAAGTTATGGCTGTTTGCCTATGTAGTACACTTTGAATATCACATTTTTCACAACCACTGGTATACAGATCTCAATGAGGCATTTCTTTGCTAGCTTTTGATCTCTCAAGTTAAATCTGAATGAATGTCCAGGCCATATCCTTCATTTTATTTCTCTAGTTACCTCGAGTTTATTGTGAGAAGAATGCCTTAGGCCATGATGGCAGTACTAACATATGATGAATAGAGGTCTTGGGCAAAATTATAAATGGGGTTTTTAAAAGTATTTAAGAAATATTTTTATTTTATTTTTTATGTATGTCTGACAAGTGGAGCCTTGAGCAATTTTCATTTCGTATTTGAGGCCTTTTGTTAAGTGGGAGCAATTTTCATTTCATAAAGCATAGTTGGCAAATATACCTTTTATTTCTTGGGGTCTTTTTGTTAAGTGAGGGCCTTGGGCCATTGCCCATGTTGCCGATATGATCTGGCCAGCTCTGATACCATGACCTTCATTTTCATTTTCCCTTGGTGGAATAACTCTTTAATTATGTGAACGCAATTGTTGGATTTTATTTTATTGTCCTTTTATTTTTTTTATGGAATTGAAATCTTAACCCCATCTCTTCCAATTGTGGGTCTTACCATTGAGGTTAGATTACCATTAGGTGAAAGTGATGGATATGGCACAAATATATGATAAGCATTGCCTACTGTTATTTACTTTCTACAGATGGATGCCCGGGCCATTGCCACGGAAATGGCCCCTGTTATTATGTGGCAGAAAGAAAGGAAGCCAGAAACTTACAGGTCATATTGGAATAATTTGTCAAGAAGTCCTTCCAAGAAGAATATGGATCCAGCTCCTACTTACAGTGCATGGGACATGCTTTCAGGTGAGAGTTTATCTTAAACAATATACTTAAACTACACATATGATGCGGAGCACGGCTTTTATATGTGACAGATAAAGTTAATCCAAGGGATAGGGAAAAGTAAAAAGTTAACTGCCTTAAATTGATGGGTTTCTTCTCTTATATGAAAACAGAAGAAAGCGAAGACATGGATGCATCCTCACTCATTCCCCTGGATGATGCAATGCCAACAGACTTCGGTGCTATTGATGTTGTTCAGTGTCTCATAGAACAGCACAATGCAATCTTTACTGATGCAAACGAAACTGTTTGGAGATGAATCAAGTGTCTCAGGCTGGAATCAACCAAGAATCCATCCTGTTAAACATAGCAATTGATTACTCGTGAAGACGGAATTCTGAATTTGACCTGGATAAGCCATTGCTCGATAGCAGATATTATGGTTTTAGCCAAATCTGAGACTGTTGGGCGTGGTTCTGTAAATTTTAGTGATTAGCAAGTTCCTATATTCTGATTTGTTTGTCTTTGGAAGTACTCAAATTTTGCCCCAGACATGATTGTTCTATGAAAATCAGAACAATAAGATGTGTAATGTTGTAATCATTGCTTGCTATAGGCACACTGTTTTCTTTTCATATTTTTCCAGGAAAAGTAACCAATCCCTTGATTATGTGTGGATGCAAGCAAAGCAACTATAAGTAACGAAGAAATCTTACCTCCAAGTGCCTTGCTTTATATATATATATATATATATAAGCGTGGGTTTTTCACTGTACGTGGATGCATCGTGGACTTAAAGATAATTTACTGTGGACTCATTGTACATGTATACAGTGTGAACTAAGATACAGTTCACAGTAGACTGAAGCCACTGTACATGGATGCGTTGTCGACTTAAAGATAATTCACTATAGACTTATTATACATGTATACATTGTAGACTTATACAGTTGTTTTGCTATTTATTAAAATGTATGGGGAGTTGGGGGAGGGGGGTTACTTTCCTGTGTTTATAGTCATAGTCAAGCATTGCGGTTGGAGTGGTTTATTTGACTTTTACCATTAAAATGAGAGTGATGTGGCAGCAAAGGGGACAATTAATTAGATCAGGTTATCAATTCTTGGCGTTTTGGTTGCTAGGGGTAGAGGTCACACTAGAGTTGCTGGGACTGGCTGACTCAACTCTGATGGGTCTGGTTGCTATAACAAGGCTCAATAGCTTTTATTATGATCCAATGATATTGGATCTTGCTGAACCCGTTTAAGTTGGGTCCTACCCCCAACAGGACCCAAGCAAGCTGCTATGGATGTCAAGTGGAGGAAAAGAAAAGGAAGAAGCTGCTTGACAGGTGATTTTAAGCAAAGCATCAACTTGGTATCAAATCCTAAGCTGATAAAGTTAATGCTTTAGGTCTAGCTTTGGTAGCCGGACCCAACACTGTTGGCTTTGACTGCTGTAGCAAGATCTAATACTATTGAATTTGGTCAATAGAACCCAATAACTTTCACCAGGACTCAATGACGTTGGGTCCAGCAAGCTGGTATGAATGTCCGGTTAAAGAAAAGGAAAAAGAAAAGCTGCTCGACAGGCGGTTGTTAAGCAAAGGATCAACTTGATATGAAATCCCAAGCTAATAAAATTAAAATGATTTTAAAAAATGCTTAAATACAACCTTGTCAAAGGTAGCGAACCTTCCTTCCATCCCTCTGCTCATTGCCTCACTCCTCACTTAACGCCTACTTCTGTTTCTAACTCAAACCACCATTATGCTTACCTTGTCAAAGGTCGCGAACCTTCCTTCCATCCCTCTGCTCATTACCTAACTCCTCACTTAAAACCATCGTTATGCTTTTTTTTGGTCTAGACACAGCAAGCAATGTTGTCTTCAATGGAGGAAAATCCTCACCCCTCAAAACCACAGCTTTCTCCATCACTGAATAACTCACTACTGTGATTATTTACATTATCAATTAACACAAATAATTATATTTTTATATGAATACTTTAAATTATATTTTTAAATCTTAAAAAAATGAATACTTTTCTTCGGTGGTAATAATTGCATTCTTTAAATTTAATAATAATAATTTTTCCAAATTTATTAATTATTATATGGAAATTAAAAAATATTATTTTAAAACAAAAAAAAATATAGGTCTCAATGCAAGAGAAAGAACTCGTAATAGACATAAAATCATTCATTCTGATTCAAAAAACTTTCAAGATGAAAGTTATTTTATAGAGGCTGTATTCATGCTTGTTCGGAATGCGAATCAAAGTATTCATTCTTATGCAAACGGGGATGAAAAGCAAGAGATAACATAAAAAGTCTAAAGACAATAAAATATTAATGAAATTTTAAAAATTTATTGTGAAATTCATCAACTTTAATATGACAAAATTAGAGGATAAAATTAAAAAAATTAAATTTTTTTCCATCTATTTTTAAAACTATGAGTCTGGTACACTTAACACACAACCATATAACTAAATAAGAGTAAGATCCAAGTTAATAATAGTAATAATTGATATAATAATAATAATAATTGATCTTGCCTTGAAATTAAAATCTAAGTTTTTTTATATAGCAATTTTTTTATTTTTTTATTTCAAATTAATATTTTTGTTATGTTTTTGTATTATTTTTTAAAAAAAAAATATATGTTGAGATTGTGTATAGATGCAAAGCCAAACCTGAGAAAAATATATAAAAGGAATATCTCAATTTGCTTGCCTTCGTGATTGCTTCCTTAACAGCATAAGCATTTCTCCTTCAATAGGTTGGCTTCCGAACTTACAAGCAACCACAGGTGCTTGGAACCGGCACTCCAAGAGGCACTCAAAATAGATTTATCTCAATTAACTTCATCTTTTGAAATAATTTTTTTCCTGTTTCATGTTGGCATGTTTTATTCTCCGTGTCAAATTTTTTTAAAAATTTTTATATTATTTTCTTTAAAAAAATTATATTAATATTATATTTAGCTGGGATATCAAACCCAAACAATTTTTTATTTTTTATTTTATTTCATTTTGTGTTTCGAAAATTCTTTGAAATTTTTTTGACACTTTTAAACTTTTATTTCTTTGCCAATAAATTTCAAAATTTTCATTTTCCCCTATGCTTCAAAATTTTTTTCCATGCTTTTATATTTTTTCCATAAATTTCAAATTTTTCATTTTCCCCTTTGCTTCAAATTTTTTTTCCATGTTTTTATATTTTTTCTAAAAAATTTCAAAAATTTTAATTTTTTACTTCTCTTTAAATTAATATCTGCTTCGCCAAACTCAAGCTAGTATTAAGACCACCCTACTAATAAGGCCTATCAATGCTGAGTCCTTCTAACAAACATGATCCAGTGATGCTGGATCCTAAGGTACCAAATTAGTGGGTACTTTTGCCAAAACTCAATCCTATGGATACCAAATTAGTGGGTCATTTTACCAAAACTCAAGTTTATAAGGTATGTCTTAACCACTAGATTTAATGATAGTGAGTGTGACTGTCCACTAGAGGTGAGTATAGTACCAAGCAGGATCCAATAAGGTTGGGCCCTGGTTTCACCAAGATTCATATACGTCCAAACTACCAGCAGGACCCACTCTTGTTGAGTTTGTTGGGCTCTATTTTCACCAAGACCCATTTACACTGCACCCTGTTATTAGTCCAAATTGTCAACAGGACCCACTGCTGCTAGGTCTAGTACATTGGATACTTGTTTAGGTTCTGCACAGTGCAGGACCCAATTAGGTGTTGGCCCTACATTAGAATACCTCTAAATATTAATTTTATTTTTGCTTTTTATTTCACAAAACTTTGTTATTCACCGATTACGAAACACATACAAAGAGGCTAGTTATACTCTAAAGTGTGTGGGACTTTTACCGGGCATTTATCATTATACAAAAAAAATTCCAGTTTGGTCCTTAAACTTTGTTTTTGAGCAATGAAGTTCCATTTAAGGAGCAACTAATTTTAAATTCTTATAAAATGATGGGATTGTAAAAGGGGGGACTGAAATGAAAAATATGGCAAACATGAGTGATGTACTATAAGTTTTGAAAATATTAACTTTAGTCCTCTAACTTAAACAATCACGTAAATTATATAATTTTTGTTTCTTGAAATTGTTCCAATTTTATTTTGGTATAAAGATTTACTTTTGTTATGTTTTGTGCTTGGTTGAGAGATGAGAGAGAGAAAGGTCCCAGGATTATAGCAGTAAAAAAAAAAACTTATTTTTGGCATCGATTTAGGCCATCAAAATGAGAGATTTTTTGTGTCAAATTGTTCTATTTGATGAAGAGAGTTCATATTAGGTGTTTTGTACCTTAAAAGTTTGTGGAAAAAAAAACAGATTTGAACTCGGATTCATTTTTTATTTTCTGATTGATTTTGGTTTTTTGAATTTTTTAGGTCATTAATGAGTTTTTTATGGTTTCTAGGGTGTTTATATAGGTGTTTTGGGTAAAAAATAGATTGCAGAACAAGTTTTTGGATCAAAAGAGCATAAGTTTTGATTTTCCGGTTATCATAATAATAAGAATCTAGACAAAATAGACGATGTGTTATTTGTTGCTGGTATGATTATTAGATCCAAGTATCTTAAATTTGATATAATTACCTAACCTAAGATGCTCGAATCCGGGACGGTTGTTATGAAAATATAATTTTAAAGGATATAATTAAAAAGAAATAAAGTGTCGTGACCATTTAAAAAACTAAAAACAAAAAAAAATAGACAAAACCTCTTTTTTTTAATTAAAAAATAGACAAAATTAAAGAAATTAATTAAGGTATATAAAAATTAATTGAAATGAAGGATCAAAGTTAATATAAAAATTAAATTTTAAGAAATGAAATTGAAAAATAAATATTCAAAACAAAATATACATAGCAATCAAAAAATTGAGAATCAAATTTGATATAATCAACAAATAATGATATTTCTAAATTTTTCACAATTTCTGAAAAATGTTTTCCGTCTAAATTTTTCAGAAAAAACACTTTTCTAAAAATCAAGCTAATTTTTTTTTTAACTGGAAAATGTTTTTCATTTACCAGCTTTCCTAACAGCAAACAAATACAAAAAAGTTTGGAAATTGATTTTTTAAAAACCATTTTCTAGAAAATAAACACATGAAAGTTTGGAAAGTGTACAAACACAAGAAAGTTTGGAAATTGATTTTCCGGAAATGATTTTCTTGAAAACAAACACAAAAAAGTTTGGAAAGTGTTTTTCTAAAAATCACTTTCCGAAAAACAAACACAGTTAAAAAAGAAAATATTTTCTTGAAAACTAAGCAAAAAAAATTTTTGATTGGAAAATAATATTTTTTATTGACTGAAAAGTATTTTTTGTTAATTAGAAACTATTTTCTTTTGTTGACTAAAAAGTATTTTTTGTTAACTAAAAATATTTTCTATTAACCAACTTTTTAATAACAAATAAATATAAAAAAATTTAAAATATAATTTTTCAAAAACTATTTTTTAAAAAACAAACATTTTCTAATAATAGCAAAAAATGTGAACTTTGAAAATCCAACCTAGTATACTTGCCTGACTTTTGATTCTTTAATTCGTAAGTGATAAGCCAGAAAAAAATCTGGGATAGTAAAGTTGATTGAGAATCTGTAAATATTTATTTCTGAATTTCCTTTTCCTTTTCCATATTCAAGTCTGTTTTAATGGAGATAAACAGAGAAGATTATAAATCAGACCCGAAAGTTGTGGAGTCAGGTAATGTCGGAGAAGCAACATCTTCAGCATCGTCATCGGTTTTGAAGTCGACCCTTTTGTTAGAAAATGTTGGGGATGTAGTTCTCACTCTCAATTCTGATGGGCTGTCTTTGGAATTTCTTGGTTCCTCGTATAATGTAAGTGAACCTACACTTGAAGTGGATTTGACAGTTTAATGTGGTTTTTTCTGATCTTTTTGTGATTGTAAAATGTAGTTTTGGTTGATGTAAGACTTGTTAGCTGAGAAAGATTGAATCTTTTTGTGCTAAATCCTTGGTTTTTCAATGATGGCTTGATTTGTTATAATGGATTTTTATGATCAAAGAATTGAACATCCTAACTTGTGTTGGTTTTTTTATTTTCACATTTGATTGAACAGGACGGATCAATAACTTCTGGAATTAAACCTGTTCAAAAATTTGTAAATGAGATCAGATTTTCTGATGTGTATGGTGTGGAGTTCATAAACTATGGTTTTATTAATGTTTCACGTCAATCCGAAGCTGAACAGTGTTTTCAGGGTCATGCCTCTCATGGATCTGAGGTTTGTTTTGGTTTTCTCCTTAACTTGTCTGATGTTTTTTTGTTAATAATATAGTAATTATATAGGTGATGTGCTTTGCTTGTTAAATGATGTTACAGATGTATCGCTTTACAGTGCACAGCTTCCAAAAGTCTCGAGGCCAGCCTTGTCTTTGGGTCCTTGCCGGGTACAGTTTTGGTCACAAGGATTTGCAGACATGTCAGACATGGGTTGATCGAATTAACGCTTCTCTGAACTTAGAAATAGGGAGACCAAAGAATCTTCTGGTTTGTGCTGCAATAGGTTCATTATTATGTCTTCTGTGCTTTTGGATATGTTTTTAATGGCTGAAGGCATAAACTAGTTGTAAAAATGTTTCCAGAATTTATTTCTTATTGACTAGGTTTTCATTCATCCAATGAGTGGCAAAGCCAGTGGACGTAGAACCTGGGAAATGGTGGCTCCCATATTCTCGCGTGCTAATGTAAAAACAAAGGTAATGCTAAACATATTTAATTATCTCTTGACTAAGCCGAAGGTGAGATGTTGAATCATGTGCATGTAATATCAGTTAATATGTGCTGGATATAATTTTTTTTTCCCATGATGCAAGTTAGGGTCGCAACAATCCGAACTACAGTCGGCTATCTAATGACTTTGCAAATTGGTATGCCCTGAGTTAACTTTCTGTTCAATGTCTTGATCAGGTGATTGTGACAGAGAGGGCAGGACATGCATTTGATGTGATGGCATCTGCTGCAAACAACGAACTTAAATCATATAATGGTGTTATAGCTGTTGTAAGCATCAAGATCCCTCTAATTCATTTATACTTGTGTTTTTTTTTTTTTTGGTAGTGCTAAGCAGCAAGTTATTTCCTAGTTATTGATTGTTGCTGATCACTTTGGTCCCAGGGCGGTGATGGTTTCTTCAATGAGATCCTCAATGGGTTTCTTTTATCTAGACATAAAGCTCCTCGGCCACCATCCCCTTCAGATATTGTTCATTCTGATCAGAGTAGTGGCAGTGGTTTGTTTCGCAATCCAAATGAGAGAGTTACTGAAGCTACTTGTCAAAATGAAGACCATTCTCCCCTTTTATCAAATTCAGTTTATAATGGAATGAGACAAGCCTATTTCAGTACGTGTTTACCATACATTCATGCTAGTAAATTTCTAGTTGCAATATCTGTTTATCTTGTGTATTACTGGATCTTCTGAATTACAGGAACAGAAGATGGTACTTGCAACATAGGTTAGTGAGCTCTAATCTTATAGACTTGGGTATTTAAATTGATAAAAATATAGCATGTTATAATTGTTTCTCGCATTTGAATAGCTACCAGAATAAGGAGCTGATAGGAGCACTTGCTTGGAGTGTTCATGTGTACACATACATGTAGTGATACCTGATATCTAACAACAGTTCTTGTGCTGCTGTTGCAACTGACAGGTCAAGATTTTGAGTTTCCCCTTCCAGGTGAACAGTTTAGATTTGGAATCATTCCTGCTGGCTCAACCGATGCTATTGTGATGTGGTAATTCCTTGTCTTATTTCCCTTAAAGTGTGAAATTTCTAAACTTATTTGATAGCATTTGCTTATGGAGTTCTTGTCATTTCCTAAGTTTGACATCTTTAAGAATTAGCATATGCAGTGTTGTTGAAAAGACTTAAATAAATCAACATAAAAAGTTTCAAAGTTGTGTTACAGAAAGCCTGATCAACATGCATTACATGAAATATGGTCCTAGCATACTGTCAAACTTGAAAAGGACAGTTGTGCTTAATCAGTTACTGATACAAATGACTGATTGACATAGGGTGGGAAGAGGAAAACAGTAGGAAACAGAAATTACAGTAGAATAATGGCTAAAATTTAGATAAAGTCGCATGCTAACAACACGGCCCTAGATTAATTGACTCTGATATCAGAAATCTAATAAAATAAATTCTAGAGAGCTCCTGTCACCAATCATGCTAAGAGAAGTCATCAGAAACAAGAGCATTAAATGGGAATGAAGAATGGAGATGACTGTTATTTGTGCTCTATTTTTGTGAGGGACCGGAGGAAGGAAAGCATCACTTCCAAGATTAGGGTTTGTGGATTTAACTTTAAATTAACTTGGTTAAATGTGCTTGGGTTGGTCAATTTATACTTACAGAAATCTTCAACATTCCTTAAAGTGTTAAATACGAATTTGTGAAATGACTATTGTTTTTATGCTGTTTGTATATAACATGCACTATTCTCTAGCACCTGTCTTTCTTTTAGTACTCTTTATATCCTACAGACTGCATTAGTGCTCTGCGGTTTGCTGTTGATGGGTCAGTAAAAGTTAAACGTGTATATCTGGTATCAGTGATACATTTGGTTATTTTTTCCCTACCATTGTAATGCACCTTTGTACTCGTATTGCATTTCTCTTTGCAGTACAACTGGAACTCGAGATCCTATAACATCTGCATTGAACATTGTCCTTGGAAAAAAGGTGTGCCTTGATATAGCTCAAGTTGTGAGATGGAAAACAACAACAGCGTCTGATATCGAACCTTATGTACGCTATGCAGCTTCTTTTGCTGGGTAGTTTTCTACTTCACTCACTATTACATGAGCATATTAAGTGTTAATGAATCATCATGCAATAGATTATGCTGCCTGCCTGTAACAAATAGCTTTCATTCTTTATGTTCACCATGCTTCCCAGATCAAGCAGAAACATAGGCTAGAGAGTATCATATCAGCAATTAATTCATTTTCTTCCTTCCTCTGACCATGAAAATAAATGTCCGAGACTCTCTACCATTAACTGCACATCTATTTTCACTCTTAAAAGTTTTTGATGGTTAAATTGTGATTGATCCTCATTCAAATACAGCTAACCATTTTCATCTATCTTGTATGTTTGCATTACATTTGTCTCTTTATGTAATTCCTTCCCTGTTCGCACCAGTTCTTAAAATTTTGGCCTAAAGAGTGATGAAAAACACCAGTGCTATTATTTTTGTAGTCGTTTAAGATGCTGCCTGGACAGTTTCTTGAAATTATCATTCCACTGTCATCAGGTATGGGTTTTATGGAGATGTCATTGCTGAAAGTGAAAAATATCGCTGGATGGGCCCCAAACGTTATGATTACGCTGGAACAAAAGTGTTTTTGAGACACAGGTAATTCTTTCCGTTGGCTCTTCTTTTTTTTCTTTTTTTTTGTTGTGTTCTATAAGGTGTTTTTTTATTCTGCTTTGAGTAGAGACAGCAGCTAAAGTTGGAAGGATCACTGTACTGATAAAGTTGATTGTACACATAATAATTTCTTTTTCTGTTTTATTTTTTTAGAAAATTACTCCATTAGGAAAAACAAAATTACTCTACATCCATGGGATGTTCTTTTTTTTCTTAAGCAAATACATGGGTTTGAAATGTGACATGGCACGGACCCTCAGATGCTTTGGTTTCTGCTTTAAACCCAATTTCATGCGAGCTATGCATGGTTGGGTTGGGTTTATTTGCAACTCAAAATAACCATTACTGAAATGGTGTGCCAATGTGCATGTCCTTTTTTGATACTCTAGGTCCATTTTCCTCCACTTTTTTCATACATGGGACACCTCAGCCTTTTGGAATTTTTTAATGTTTATACCAATAGATTTGATGTAAATAATTTGTTTACCTTTTCTGATTGGAATTATCTTTAAGGTGTTCAGCTCATATGAAGCAGAAGTAGCATACATAGAAACTGAATCCGAAAAAACAAATCCAACTGTTGAGAATGATCAACTGTTTAGTGGGCTAAGAAAAAGGCAGGGTCCTAAAAAATCAGAAAGAGTAGTTTGCCGCACAAACTGTGGTGTCTGCAGCACGAAATCAGATTATATGTCCAAGAGAAGTCCCTGTTCAACACCTTATTCATCTTTGGGTGAAACTAGATGGCAGAGATCTAAAGGTAAATTTCTTAGTGTTGGTGCTGCCATTATTTCCAACAGAAATGAAAGAGCACCCGATGGTTTGGTGGCCGATGCACATCTTTCAGATGGTTTTCTTCATCTTTTAATGATTAGAGACTGCCCTCATGCTTTATATTTATGGTAACGTGAAACCTCTCGGTCTCCAATATTTTTTCAAATATTTCTTTTATTTAATTTCATGTACCATATTGTTCAGCATGTAGCTCATTACAAAGAGGACAAACATGGCATCCTTTCTTCTTTTTTTATTATTAACATTCTGTTGAAGAAAAGGAAATCGTCTTGCATGTGAACAGAAAATATTGATTATTGAGTACTATGATGCACATGTCAAATCTGGCAAATATCTTCACCCCCTCAATTCTCCATTGTTTTCATTCATCGAGGAGTTAGAAAAAAGCTCTGGAAGAAAGAGGCCTTGATGCCATGTGTTTCAGCAATCAATGTATTTCACTAAAGCAAAGGTGTAACTGTAGATCATCTTGGTTCTCTTTTGTTGTGTTCCGCCCTCATACCCCCTGCAAGTTTCTTGTTCAGGCCCTGTGTCATTGTATCAAGTCATGCTTGGGTATATAAGCTGCTCAAAGAAGTTCCTATATAATGATTTTTAAATCATTCTCTCTGCCCTAAAATCATGTGTGCTTATTTTTCAGTTTGCATTTTTTTTTTCTTCATGGGGCTGTGTCAAATCCTTATGTCATTAATCACTATTGAGTCTGGAACATACAGGCACCTTACCCAGCTTGCAAAGAGAGGAGGACAGCCCCTCAATTTTGAATTTGTGGAGCATCACAAGGTATTATTCTTTGCTTTATTGCACCCGCTTTGTGTTTTGAAGAACCTTCTAATTATGCTCTTTGCTGTCTGCAGACGCCAGCTTTTACGTTTACTTCTTTTGGCAAGCAGAGTGTCTGGAATTTGGATGGTGAGCTCTTCCAAGCACACCAGCTTTCTGCACAAGTATTTCGAGGCCTTGTTAGCTTGTTTGCATCCGGCCCGGAAGTTTAGCAGGACACTATTCAGATGGCTCTCTTGCTACATAATTGACTTGCTGGACGACTTGAAGCGCATCCCAACCAGTCGGCCTGACAGCATAGCTTTGGAAATGTCTGGCATCAACTTAGGCCAGAGGTGGTGGTTTTTAGCCCACCATATTGTATCGCAGGTCAAAAAAAAAACTATAGGATTGCAATAGGATACAGGGAAATCTCCACGTAGCAAAGGAACCTGCAATAAAACAGGTAGGTGTGTATAGAGGTTGAATACCATGTAATAACCACAGTTCCACATGGTAATCTTATAATTAATTAAAAATTATATTGTATTTTATAAATTTGAACTTTAAATAATATTTATTTCAAGTATATTAATTTACGAAAGCTTAATTGTAGAAAAAGAGAGAGAGAGAGAAACTGTCTACATGAACTTTGAGAGGTGTAGTTTAATTTTAAAGATTGTCAATTTAAATTTTGTAAGTTTCAGGGCTACTGGCTGTTGAAGATCTATATATTTATATATTTATTAACTTTAAGTTTTGTAGAATTGGTTAAGATATCTATAAATATAATTAATCAAGATTTATGAAAGCTGATTTGAATATTCAAAGAAATAAAAAAAAGAAAAAATAAGAAAGAAACCATGTACATGCAGCAAGGGGCACACATCAATATTTTTTTGTTCCATCGCCGTTGGATTTTGTCCAAAGTAAATTTTTTATGTCAACGGCATAAACCCCAAAGGACACTCCAACGGTGACTTGACTTTTGGCATTTGGGGAGACTCCGAAGTCCCTGCACTTTGGAAGACTCACCGCCACCATCGAAGACTCCAAATATAAGACCATAACGTAGGAAGATGTCGCATTACTGTTTACAATTCCACCTCCAACAGCATTGAAAATGTCGACTCCTGGAGAGTAATCTCTCTTCTTCTTCTTCTTCTTCTTCTTCCCTTTCTTGAATTAAAGATTGCCTGTGTTCATAGATTTTATTTTGTTTTCTTAATTTAATTTCTGTGTAGATACTATCGGTCCTTACCACCTGTGAGCAAGACATATGGGGTGGCTTGCTTAATGACCACAGCGGCCTATTATCTTGGTCTTTACCAAGCCAGTTCTATAGCACTTTACTACGATGATGTAATCAAACGTTTTCAGGTAAAATGCTGTGCTTCAATTAAGTGATTATGTCCACTGATTATGCACTAATCGATGCTTGGAAGCTTGGCTAATTAATAATTTCTTTGTCAATAATATTATTTCCTTGTGATTATTTCAGGTCTGGAGGCTAATTACTAATTTTTTCTTTCTGGGGCCATTTTCATTTCCCTTTGCATTTCGGCTTATAATTATGTAAGAAAGTCTCGAGTTTGTTTTTGTTCCCCCCACCCCCAATTCGTGCTTCAAATTATTTTTCTTTCTATTTCTTTTACTTACACAGAGCAAGATATGGTGTTCAACTGGAGAGAGGACCATTTGACAAAAGAACAGCGGATTTTGTGTGGATGTTCTTCTTTGGGGCACTGTCACTTCTGGTATGTGAGAAAATGTGCTGTGATTAATATTAATACTACAGAAACCTTCCTTTACATGCAAGATTCCCTTCGTTAATTACTATATAAATAAAATAGCTAAATTACAAATTAGAATAAATCGGAGAAAGAATATAAAAAAAATGGTTTATGAATTTTTTAATTACATGAAAAATATTGATTTCAATATTTAATTTTTGACAGTTTTGTTATGAGGTTCTTTTTAATATTCTATCTCTATTTTTTTAAAACAAAAAAAAAGTGACTATTTTTTTCTAATTATTTATTATGGATATTTTGGTTATGACAAAGGATTTCTATTGAATTTTTTAGCTGTTCCTACAATTTTATAACACCTCAAAAGAGTTATTGTAATTTATTCCAAATTATAATAATTTAATCCTTGCGATCTTAGCAGTATAATAACTTCTTTTTTTTTTTTTTTGGTTTTACGAATCATGATTTTCTAAGAAGTATGAGGATACAATCCTTTGTTCACTTGCAATTTTCAATCGGATAGCCTTCTACGTTATTATTTCATAAGAAAAAAAGAGTAGATGCAACATATATAACAATCAATATTTTTTTAAAAAAAAAGAATATGATCGTGATTAATTTTTATTTATATTAATTAGGTGATGGCTGCTGTTCCCTTTCTGTGGTCTGGATTTATGGGAGTTTCTCTGGTTTTCATGATAGTCTACATCTGGGGACGTGAGTTTCCAAATGCTCAAGTCAGCATATATGGTCTGGTGTCCCTAAAGGTATCCCATGATTAATCACTAATCTTGTTTTACTGTCTTCGTTTGATTTTACGATGATCATGACTTCAAAAGCTGTTTGATTCTCATTGTTTAAACCTGCTTTTCATTGAAAAAATCTACTATTTATAGTTTTTTTTAACTTTTTTTTTTTTTTTAAATTGCAACCGTAAATGCTGTCAGAACACTAAACACAAACTTATACTAGTTAATACTCGTTGTTTGACACAGGGATTCTATCTACCCTGGGCAATGCTAGCTTTGGATTTGATTTTTGGCAATCCTCTAATGCCTGATATTCTTGGAATGCTTGCTGGACATCTCTATTACTTCCTTACCGTGCTTCATCCACTCTCTGGTGGAAAATTCATTTTCAAGACCCCTTTTTGGGTGTATCCTTCTTCGCTTTTCCTTCCTTGATCGTCTAATATATATATATCTTCAATATTTCAAGAATATTCATCACTTTTTACTCTATCCACTTGAGTTTAATCACATATACGTACTGATCGGTGGCAATCACGTTAATTTTATTTTATTTTTTTTAATTTGAGGTCCTTAATGTAGTTTACAGTCACAAACTGGTAGCGTTCTGGGGCGAGGGGACACAAGTAAATGCCCCAGTGCAGCGTGATCCATCTGCAGGGACTGCTTTTCGTGGAAGGAGCTATCGTCTCAATGGCAACCGGAATAACTCTGCTGGGCAAGCACAAGAAAACCCTCGAACACAGCAGCCTGATTCAAACAAGGGAGTGGCTTTTCAAGGAAGAGGCTATCGTCTCGGTGGCCAGTAGCTAGCTTGCTTCTTGTTTTTTCTGGCCCTTCAAATTACTCTACAATTATCAAGACTTCATGGCACCACACAACCTGGTCTCCCTCTGGGATGTTATCGAAGAAGAAGAAGACAGGTTTCTCTTCGCAGTTTCTTTTGGTATTTCATGCCAGTCAGGCAGTTTGTAACTAAGACAAATGAGATCCTATCTATTGACAAATTGCGTATCCTTGAATTGCTCTCCCATCACTGTTACAGAACCATGTACACATGAGACTGTAAGACTCCTCCATCTTTCTATGGATTGCTTCTTTAACCTCTTTCTCCGTCGAAGTGCCTATGGTAATGGTTCATACTTGATTACCCGAGGTTCATGCAGAACACCTGCGGCAGGACCCGTCATCATGACTCCGTAGATATAGAGTATTTGTATTGTAACGCTACGGGGGTGTTATTTTTGCTATTTTTTATATTAAAAGTTGTTGAGTCTGTGTAAATAATAAAAAAAATATTTAAAATAATATGAAAAAAATATTTTTTTAAAATTAAAAATATTTTAAAATATATTTAACAACAAACTTACAAATATATCCAAATTTCTAAAAAGAAACAATGAAATGTTACTTTTGATAAGTTAATTCATTTGCATCTATTTATTAAATTTTTAAATGACTTTTGCATGTCACTCCAAAATATTTTATACACCAAACTTTCATTCATTTTTGGTTCATAAATGAATAGTTATTCATCTAAACTTTTTTATTATTATACAATATGTTAAAAAGAGATTAATATTCCTATTATTATTTACATAGATACAAATTACTATAAATTGTATCCTACTGGATAGTTGAAAAGACTGCAATAAGATGGTGGAATTATCTTTTCATCAAGATGCATGTAGCATTAAAAAAATGGTTAGGGAAAAATGTTCAGCTCCAGTTTTAGTGAAACTGCAAGTCTCAACCTGTAGGTACTTAGCGTTGGGGTTGACAAGCCCTGGACATCTATGTGCCATGTGGGGCTACAAACATATAGCGCTGAGGTTGTTTTGAGTGTTAAGGCCAGATCCACATGAATAACTGTAGATCCAGGCAAGCAAGTCTGAATGCCTGTTTAGAATGCCTTAGCCTTATATCATATGTTAGAATCCAATATCATTATATTTGGTGTCAGGACTCATTGCTTATGGGTCTTGTGTTGGGACTCATTTCACTTGAGTTCTACAATGAAATCCAAATCTTTTGGATATTTTGTTATATCATGATTCTTGAATCTTGAGAAATCCAAATCTTTTGGATATTTTGTTATACCATGATTCTTGAATCTTGTGTTTATAAATATTATTATTTTTATTATAATTCTAAATATTAATATAAAAAATATTATAAAAAATAATAATATAAAAATATATTATTATTTTTTATTATAATTTTCTTGAATGCTCCATACACAGTACTAATTGGCTTTGGGTCCTTTGCTAGGACCCTAGTCTCTTGATTCCTATATCAAGACCCATTTCACTTGGGTTTTTTTGTTGGGACTTAAACCTTTCAGGTTTCGTGTCAAGACCCAATCATTTTGGGTCATCTATTGTAACTCAATTCTATTGGATCCTTTGTTATGATCCAATGTTGTTGGGTCTTGAGTTTCTAAATATAATTATTTGTGTTATCAATACTATTATATTTATTATAATGGAATCTATTTATATTAAAAATAATGTTATTTTTATTATAAATATTATTATTTTATTATAATTAATATTATTAATAAAATAATTGATAAATTTGAAAAAAAATTATTGATATTATTATTATCATCATTAATAAATTTTTAAAAATATTATTATTACTATTGAAGAAAAACCACCATGTTTTTAAAAGCTTAAAAAAGATAAGAATTTAAATAGACAAATTAAATATTATTATCAATAATATAAATATTATTGTTGGGTATGGTGTTGTAGCTAGACTCGATATTTTTGGATCCTATATTATAGTCAAATCCAATATTCTTAAATTTTATATTTTTTGATCATATAGTTTAATATAAAACAATTGATTGATCCTATTACTATTACTATTAAATTTATCAATTAAATGAACCATGGTAGTTCAAGAATCTCCTCTTAAATATTATTATCAATAATATAAATATTATTGTTGGGTATGGTGTTGTAGTTAGACTCGACGTTTTTGGATCCTATATTACAATCAAATCCAATACTCTTAAATTTTATATTTTTTTTTATATTTTTTGATCTTATAGTTTAATATAAAACAATTGATTGATCAATTAAATGAACCATGGTAGTTCAAGAATCTCCTCCTCCATCCTTTAAGTTCTTTTTAATCAAATTTATAATCTAAATAGTAAATAATTTAATACACGAGAAAAATAAAAGTGAAATTCATTTGATTTGTTTTTGGAAACAAATTATGAAGAATACCAAAGGTTTGAATAATTCAATTCATTTGATTTGTTAATGCAATTTGCATTGATATTTTTTTTATAAAATATAAAAAAATAAATTAAAATTCCGTTTAGGTTATTTAAGGATAGTTTAAGAGTTTTTTTTATAAAAAAATAAAAATAGTTTATAAAAAACTTAATTAGAATTTTTCTTTATGATACTTCAAGTATTGTTTAGATGTTTTTTTTAAAACAATAAAAATAATTTATAAAAAAATAAATTAGAATTTTTGTGCAGGTTACTTCAAAGATAGTTTAAATGTGTTTTCTTATAAAAATAAAAATAATTTATAAAAAACCAATAATTAGAATTTATGTTCAACATACTTTAAAGGTAGTTTAAACTTTTTTTATGTAAAAAATAAAAAAAATAAAACTTATGTTTATGATACTTCTAGATAATTAATATGTTTTTTTGTAAAACAAATACAAAAAAATTATAAAAATAATTAATCAAGATTAATGTTTAGGATATTTTAAGGGTAGTTTAAATATTTTTAATAAAAATAAAAAATCAATTAAGATTCCTATTTAAAATACTTAAAGTATAGTTTACATATTTTTTATAAAAAAATAATGAAGCATCGCCATAAACCCAATGTTTTAGGTTTGGAATTGCCATCAAACCTAAGATCTTTGGTCTGGAATAACCACTAAACTCAAAGTTGTTAGGTTTATCTTGGTTATCAGATCCCAAGACTTAAGGATATTGGATTTAACTTTGCTATCAAATCAAAAGCTATTGAGATTCAACGCACTTAAAATAATTTTTATATTTTTAATTTTTTTATAATTTAAAAAATATTATTGAATCGCTGAGAAGTGCAAGCCAATATGCTAGTATATATAGAACAATTATGCATGTATTATTTACTTTTACTATTTTTTCTCTAAATACACACTAAATAAATTGATTTTTTAAAAGAGGTCCATGGATTAACTATTCAATTTTGACCAAGTTAGACCCGAGTGGATTTAGATCACAAAATCAACCATTTTTTTTTATTTTTTGTAACTTAGATGGATTCGAGTTTTGAATCAGTTGTTCAAAATCTATTATCTAGACTGGTCCAAGTTTTAAAACAACCCAAAATTGCCAAAGGCAAGATAAAGATCAAAGGTACTCTTTTTAGGTAAAGCTACTATCAAAGTCAAGGGCACCAGAAGGAAGCGGTTAGGAAATTGCATTTCCCTCTAGAGAGATCACCAGGCTAACTGGTAAAGTTCTTACTGTTGAAGGATTGAAAATCAATTTCAAAACTAAGAAGGAAGGGAGATTATTTAGGGGGTGTTTGGCTAGGTTGTTGAACAAACGTTTTTAATTTTATTTTTATTTTTTAAAAAAGATATTTTTTAATTATTTTAATGTAATAATATCAAAAATAAATTTTAAAAAATAAAAAATATTTTAATATATATTTTTTTAAAAAATAATCTTTATTACCTTCTTCAACACACCCAAATAATAAAGGGCCATTGTCTCTCAATCAAGCGAGATCATCAAGTGGATATTCCCATGTCACGTCAAATGACAACACGTAAGAATCAAAGTACTTAGACTAATAATTAATTAGTTAGATTAGCATTAATTATTCTTAATTTAGTAGTTTTTTTAATTTAAAAAAAACCCTTTTTTTCTTGATTAAATTTATTAAACAACTTTTTTTATACAAAAATTTATCCATTTACTTTCTTGTTTTTTCTTTATTCTATTTTTTAAAAATAAAATGAACAAAATAACTTGGAAAAGAATATAAAACTAATTAAAAGAATAGATTACAAACAAAAATTGGGCCATGGCTGAGAGTAAAGAGAAAAATGAATTTTGTTATTTTTTTTTTAATAATCAAGGAGTTTTCCGGTCAATGTTATTATGTTGATACTTGTAGGGTTAATTGAAACTTAGTTCTTGTAGTTTGTTAAAATTAAATAATTAGTTCTTGTACTACATGAAATAATTTTTTAAAAAAATACCTTGACTCGACTTGATCATCCTCAATTTAATTACTATTTTTTTTTCTTCTAAAAAAGTCTTATTTCCCAGTCAAATTCCCTCAACTACTCACTTCTCCTTTCTTTATTCTATTAATTAGAAAGAGATCATGAAATTAATAAAAATACTAAATTAAAATGTGAAATTGGAATTTTTTATGAATTGTTAAATGATCCATGACAACGATGGATGGTCCATGATCATTGTTAAACAAGGTTTTGTGGGAGGTTGTGGTGCTTCATTTGAATCATCACACCAACAATTATTTAAAATTGAAAACATTATTTCAATATATTATTATATATTTTAGGTTTAGTCTTCAATCTATTCTAATGTTTTAGAGAACACATAAAAAAACATTTAAACCATTTTATTAATCCATTCTCCATTCTATCATTTTAATAGATATTTCCATACAAATTGATATGAAAATATCATCACTTGAAAAATCCAAACCCCCACCTAATTTATTAAAAAGATAAATTATTATATAATGTTAAAATTTATTTTTTTCACAATTATTTTTTAATAAATTAAATGAAATTTGATTTTCTGTTCCATTTGTATAAAAATACCCACCACAAGGATATGTTGGAAAAAGAACGATGATACATGGACAAATTAAAAGCAATTAGATTTATAAGAATATATTGAAGACTATACCTAAAATATAGAAGGACATATTAAAGTTTTTTTTTTTAAATAAAGTCAAAACTTATTGAGAAATTACTTTCTCTTCACTGGAACTAGTTTTTTTTTTTTTTTATGAAATCATCATCTTCATCCAAGTTCTTTGTTAATACTATTTTAATTTTTAGGATCTTTCTTTAAATTAAAGAAAAATCCAAAATTATAATAAAAAAAATCCATTTGCAAGTAAACTATTAGCTCAAGACAATAGTTAATGGAATCAATTAGAGATATAGAATATTCCTTATTTAAATTCTATCACTGCCATCTTCAATCCACCATGTACGTGCGTGGTTGCTAGAGATCTCGAGTTGCTGGACTCTTACTTATGGTTTGGTCTTTGAAAGTGATGATAAAAAAAAATAAAATCCATGTTACAATGGACATTCTTTTTATAATCTAGGATTTATTTTTTTTAAATAAATTATTTATTTATTTTAAATTAATTTTTTTAGTATTTTCAGATTATTTTAATGTATTAATGTCAAAAATAATTTTTTAAAAATAAAAAATATTATTTTAATCTATTTTTAAACAAAAAATATGTAATAGAATAACACTTTTAAATATTCTTTTAAAACTAAATAAATAAAGAAAAAAAAGCTGAAGAAGAAGAAGACTCTTGACGAGGTCAGTTCTCGTGTTTTTCATTGACAAGTAAAAGATACCCTATCTATCCTGCATTAAAAGACTCTCATCCACCAAATTCATGAACCTCGTGCGTGCGTGCCATCATCTTCCTCGAGTTGACTCGCCGGATAACTCAATTCTGGTGGGCCAAATTCTCCTTTTTTGCAGAATTAGATCCTTATACTTTATATAAATCTTTTAATTTATCTTTCCATTTAAATTATCATTTTTTAGCATATATTTGTTTTATATACTCCTATTCAAATGGACGAACACATTTTTTACATGAGAAACTCAAACATAATCTAATTTATTAAAAGTAACAGTGAAAAAAACAATTTAATTTTCTTTTTCAAAATTATTTATTTTTAAATAAACCAAGAACATGTTTGATATTACCTTAAACCACACAATTAACAACATTAGCACACCAAACATTAAAGAAGAAAAAAGCCTCCAAGTAGGGTTTGCTTGTTTGAAGGTGAAGCTATTTATTAAAAGTATAAATCAGAAAACTAAGAAAAATGGGAGAAATAGTTATTCAAGAACAACAATTTAAAATTGAAGTTAAAATATAAAAACAAAAAGAAATAGATTAATTTCAGTACGGGAAACGCGTTGATGTAGATTGAGCTTTGCTTTCTTGTGATTCATGAATCATATTTTGTCTGGTTCATTAATTATATAATGGCCTGGAGGACAGATTTTTAGAGTGAGTTCGTGGTTGTGTTTTTAAGTTTTTTTTTAAAAAATTATATATCAAAAAAATATTTTTAAAATTTTATTTTGATATTAACATCTTAAAACAAATTAAAAATATATAAAATTTATTTTTTTTTTAAATAAATTTTTTTAAAACTCGATTATAACAATTCCAATACTCATACAATTCTAGTGAAGTTTTGAAGTTTTTTGCATGGAGCCCCACTAAGGGTGCAAGAAATCTCACCTTGCATGTTAGGTTTGAAGAGTATTTAGTGAGCCCACAATTAATTATGATATGTATAAATTAAGTCAAACATTCTAGGTAAAAAAAAGCCAAGTTCATAGCAATTAAATTATAGAGTCTAAAACAATTGAATTACAGTAAAATTCCAGGGAGTTTCCCAGCAACCTCTTTCTTCTCGTGTTGAAAGTAGTTGCAATAGACACGTGATTATTCAAAGCGTGAGAAGATTCACAGTGGTGACAGCAAGCACAAGTGTTCATCCTTCTAGAAAAATCTTTTAAAAAATTCCTTGATTGCGTTCAAGATGGGTCCTCTCCTCTTCAGAAGAAACAGTAATGTTGGTTAATGATGGATTAATCATCAGTTACCCAAAGGCAAAGGATTCACTGCACATCTCGACAATCGATTTGATTTCTCCTATATAAGACAGTCAAAGTTAAACAATCTTTTGTCTACAATAAAAAAACAGAAGCATCAAACAAATTGATCTTTTACAACTTGTGATTATTTGTATTGTCAAAGGTCTACTTCAAAAAAACTGTTCATAGAACGAAGAACGAGAGTCATTCTCAGGGATATAAGTAAATGCTTCGCGGCCAAGTTGCCCCTGATTTTACAATAAAAAAAAAAAAAACAAGAAGGTGTAATTGTTATGGGGCAGCCTAGGTTGTTTGAGGTCACCTACTCTCTCCTAAGCTAATAAAGGTTTGGTCTTTTTCAAAATTCTTCTACTTCAGGTACATGCTGCCTCCAAGACCGAAGTTTGAATTGTTTTGTTAGAGAGATTGAAATGGTGGGTTTCTCTTTATTTCTCAAAAAAGTCAAGAAAAATCAAAGCTTGCCTTAAACTGTCGGTATGCACGCATGCATGTAAGTTTCTTGCGGATTCTTGTTTTGACAGTTCCTCTAGTAATTTGCTTGTGTATATGTTTCTGGGTTTTTGAGAGTTTTTCTTTTTGTTTGGAGTCTGAAAGAAGAAACTCTTCATGTGTAAGTGTTTGATTTCTGAGAGATTTTTGCAGGTCCTTGTTTCTCTGGTTGTTGTTATGACTCCTGAGATGAAATTTCTCTTATTTGATGTGTGAGGATTATTCATGGAATTTAGGTTTGGAGATTTTACAATGGCACTGTTAATTTCAAGGGAGCTGAATTAAGACAAGATGTGGAGGGGACAAATAACTTACTGACATATAGGACCAAGGAGGAAGCACCAGCAATTCTGATGCATGTTATCCCCCTTGTGTCTTATCTGAATTAACTTTCTTGGTTTTCACTTTCTAGATTCTTATAATCTGATTCTGAATAGATCTGTTTATGGTTTCTTTGGAATAAAAGGAAGTAGAATTGCAGTGTTAGATCTCTTACATTGAATCCCTTTTTGGCGTTTGTTGTTATTAAAAGGATGACGCTTTAATTTCTGATTCCAACAAAAAAGAAGTGATTGCCTTTTTCCTTGCGTCTTTCAAATACTATTGGCTTGTGAAGATCTCCTACTGTTCTTGGATTTTGACCTGCTTGTGGGGCTAACACGAGTTGTTGCGGTCATTCATTTGCTGGCACAGATGATTATGATGGAGCAAAGTGAGATAATTGAAGAGGAACATGTTCTTGGTTTGCCTCCTTCACCTCCTCTAACTGTCGGGATAGCTATAGATGGAAAAAGAAGCAGCAAGTACTTGGTGCTATGGGCATTGGAGAAGTTCATGCCTCAGGGAAAGGTTGCATTCAAGTTACTACATGTTTGCCCAAAGATCACAGCAGTCCCTACGCCAAGTAAGCAGCTCCTCTCTAAAATTACTTGCAGAAATGCCTGCTAACTAATTGTTGTTTGATGCTAGTTTCTTCACCAAAATGCTTGTAGATCTGGTTTATGAAAGATTATTGTGTTGGTGTTGAAATATAGGGGAAGACAATGCCGGTGTTGCATTTGATGGTTATTTTCAAAAGGAGAACACAATTTAACAGATTTGAAAAAATAATGCTTTCAATCATCAAGAAGCTTGATAATTAATGAAAACTAAACTCTCTTCTCTTGCCATCTGATTTTGTATACCTTCCAGTGGGGAATTTTATTCCTATATCACAAGTACGAGATGATGTAGCAGCAGCTTATAAGAAGGAAAAGGAGTGGCAGACACTCCAAATGCTTCTCCCTTTCAAGAGTATTTGTACCAGGAAAAAGGTCAAGTCTTGTTCCTTGCAAGACTGTTTGTAGTCAAATAAAGTTCATGAAGTGATCCTGGGAATTCTGACCTTAAAATGCACTTCAATTTCAACACAGGTACAAGTAGATATTGTGTTAATTGAATTGGATGATGTGGCGAAGGCAATTGCGGAGGAGGTTGCCAGGTGCAATATCAATAAACTTGTTATAGGAGCAGCTTCTCATCGCATGTTTACAAGGTATGCCCATGGTTTCAGAAGTGACATTAAGTTATCAGATGTTCGTTATCTAAACATGAATGCTTGAAAGACTAATAAATCAATGCATATTCTAGGATATCAAGAATACCCATTAGCTTTTGGATCACTGGTGACTTGATTAGGGAAAATGATCCAGGCCTCAGATGCTCTAATATAGCTTTTTATTTTTTTTCACATGCACTGGTTACTTATTAGCATGATAATCTTTTCAGGAAACATAAGGGAAATAATCTGTCCTCAAGAATCTCGGTTTGCGCTCCAAATACTTGCACAGTCTATGCTGTTTCAAAAGGAAAACTGCTATCTATTCGTCCATCTGATTTAGAGACAAGTGGAAGCTTTAGAGATGGTGGCAGTATCACCAGTCGTACTACTAACTCCTCATCAAGTTCTAATTCGAGCTCTCAAACAGGTAATCTACGGTTGTAATGAAGATTTGAGGTCCATCCACTTATGACCACAAGCATGAATGAGTAATTTGTGGAGAATAACTGATATATGAGTTCGTCTCATGGACTTAGCACTGCCCTTGCCTTGTGGTTTCTACTGTCCATGCCTAGGACTGTCCACGCTGCAAAATTTGCCCAGAAAATTGTGTAGAAACAAGTTTTTAATCCATCTCTTCCTCTGTTTCTTGAATATGCAGGTTCCAACTCAGTTTCTCCATTCTCTCATTTCCAATCTCCATCCCTGCCAGTTCAGCGATTTCAAGCTCTTTCATCTATAAACCATGGCTTTCTTTATACCAGAACAAATTCCTGTGAGACAAATCCGTCAAGAAGCCTGTCTCTGGATTTTGAAGAAAAGGTTATAGGGAGTTCTTGTCCAAGTATTTCAGAAATAGAACACCCAGTCACTCAGAGTTCTAGCTTCAAAAGCTTGTCAACTGATCACCCGTCATGGAGATCTGATCAAGCTCCAACCTCAGATGTGCTTACAGATTGTTCCTCATTTGACAGCCAGGTAGTTTTGCATTTTTTTTTTCCTCATTTGACAGCCAGGTAGTTTTGCATATTTTTTTTTTTGTTTTGGTCTTCTGGTGCTTGCAAGACATTTATTTGAGGTGTTCTTTGGCATCATTTATTTGCAAAATCCTCACCTGCTAGTAGTGAAATCTTCTATTTAAAATAGCTTTGACATTCTATCATAATTATACAGAACTGTGTGTAAATATAAAGGTTCAACTTCTTCATGCAAGCTTATTGAAATCTGTACAGCACCATAAATTTCTTGAAAATCTGCAGCACTTGAATAGTCTCTGCCAAATATATGTTGTTCTTAAAGAACTGATGTTTCAGGAGAATGTGCTATATTCATTAGGAAAGCTCACGTGTTGATCATAAAAAATAGTACTCTTTTGAAGCAACAGTTCAGTTGTATGCCAGTGCTTCAGCAATGACAATATGGTTGTAGACTTGTAGCCTTTGGTGTGGTACTCGGAAGTGAATGTGAGATCTAAATGCCCCACCCCACCTTATGTTTTCCTTTGCAATCTTTCATGCAGGCAAATATCAACTTTGAGCTAGAAAAGCTGAGGATTGAACTAAGACATGCTCGAGGAATATATGCAGTAGCTCAAAGTGAGACATTAGATGCTTCTCGAAAGGTTAGTATGAGAAAATGTATTGGTTTCTTTCTGTGATGATTCTGCTAGCCAATTGCTGATGTAATTTCAGCAACGTCTACCAAATTTAGCGAGTGTAAATGGGTGACCGCTAATTTTTTTTGGCTGTTCATATTATTTCTCTTCTACTACAGTCTTCCTGACAAAATGACTGCTACAGTATTAACAATATCTTCAGAAGCTATCAGAATTCTAAAGAAAAACTCATTGAGCTCTTTTCAAAGAATTGACCTTGGATATAGTCTAATCAATAATGACTTCCTATAAAAATTCCACTAAGATCTGTTCTGTTTCTACAGTTGCAAATCAATTCTATCTTCTTCTTTTTTTAATTTATTTATTTAGATTAATGAGCTTCAGCTACTATTTTTCTCAGTTGAATGATCTTACTAAACATCGGTTGGAAGAAGCAACAAGACTCCAGGAAATAAAACATAAAGAGGAAAAAGCCAGGGAACTGGCAAGGCAAGAGAGGGGAAGATGTGAAGTTGCAATCCGGAAAGCTGAATGTCTAAGGGAGTGTGCCAAAAGAGAAGCTTCACAAAGGAATGAAGCAGAAATTAAAGCCATGCACGACGCCAAAGAAAAGGAAAAGCTTGAGAAAGCTATTGCTGGTTCTGTGCAGCAATACCAGGAGATCACATGGGAAGAGATTGTTTCTGGTACCTTATCGTTCTCAGAAGAGCTCAAGATTGGAATGGGAGCATACGGAACTGTTTATAAATGCAATTTGCACCATACAACCACAGCAGTGAAAGTTCTTCATTCAAAAGAGGACAAAAATTCTAAGCAATTCCAGCAGGAGGTATGCAAGTTGTTGAAATTAATTAAAACTGTAAACTTCACAAATACTCGAACAAATCTACATTTTAAAATGTTTCATTCATAAGCATTTTAGTGACAACCATCTTTCTTTTTTTCCCTAAAAGTTTAGTCAATGTATTGTGGAGGCATTTCCACCTCGTCACCTGCAAAACAAGGCAATTTGTTTTGCCAAATGGCATGCACAAACATCTTTTAGTTTCAGCTTCCCTGTTATACGCTTGGGAATTCACTCTCTATGATTGTACTTGACTGATAATTCAAGTAAATACTTACTGTGCTTCCTATTGATTTCAGCTTGAGATCTTGAGTAAAATTCACCATCCACACTTACTCATGCTTCTTGGCGCTTGTCCTGATCATGGTTGCCTTGTTTATGAGTATATGAAGAATGGGAGCTTGGAGGATAGACTGCAGAGGGTGAACAATACACCCCCTATCCCATGGTTTGAGAGGTATCGAATTGCTTGGGAAATAGCCTCGGCGCTTGTTTTTCTTCACAGCTCCAAGCCAAAGCCAATTATTCACCGTGATCTGAAACCAGCCAACATCTTACTTGATCATAACTTTGTGAGCAAGATTGGTGATGTTGGCCTTTCAACAATGCTTTGTTCAGATGTTTCTTCTTTATCCACCATGTACAAAAACACAGGACCTGTTGGGACGTTATGCTACATAGATCCCGAGTATCAAAGAAATGGGGTGATTTCTCCAAAATCCGATGCTTATGCTTTTGGGATGATAATTTTGCAGTTGCTGACTGCAAAACCAGCTATAGCATTAGCACATGTGATGGAAACTGCAATGGAGGAGGGTCATTTGGTGGAGATTTTGGATTCAGAGGCCGGGAACTGGCCATTGGAAGAGACAAAAGAATTGGCTACATTGGGACTAAGCTGTACAGAGATACGACAGAAAGACCGACCTGATCTGAAAGATGTAGTACTTCCTGCTTTGGAGAGATTGAATGAGGTTGCTCGAAGGGCCCGAGATTCAGTTTCCAGTCTACAATTGACACCTCCTAAGCACTTAATCTGCCCAATACTTAAGGTATATGTTCCCACATGCTTATTATTCAAGTAAAAACAGAGGAGATTGACACGGGAAACTGTGTGCAGAATGGCTAGTCTTATGTTGTTTCTTTTACAGGATTTAATGGATGATCCCTGCGTTGCGGCTGACGGTTACACTTACAACCGCAAAGCAATACAGAAGTGGCTTGAAGAGAATGACAAGTCACCAATGACGAATTTGCCATTGCCAAATAAGGATCTCTTACCCAGTTACACGCTTCTATCTGCTATAATGGAGTGGAAGTCCAAAACCCAATCGGACACCCTCCACATTCATTCTTCAGGTTAACACAGAATGATTGCTTTTAGAATCCCTTTTAAAAAACCATTTGTTTCCCATGTAAATGTCATCGGTAGAGCTTCTGATATAGAGTAATGTAAGTATATAGATAAGTTGCCACAGTTGCACGTAAAATTCAGACTGCAATGACAATGTGTGCAGTTATTTGAGTTGTCTCGATAGTAGTTTGCTGAAAGCTATTAATAAGGATATTGAAAGTGTAATATTATTTGATTATTTCACTTTGGCCATAGCAACAATTAATGGATCATATGCCAATCTTGTTTCATTATATCCAAGCTTAAATATTTACACGAATGCAAAATAAAGCAGTTCAAAATACAGTTATTTTAGGGATTTTTGAGCTAAAAAAGAAAAATAAAATGATCAATCTTAATATTTGATTTAAAAAAAAATAGAAAAAAAGTTAAACACCATAAATGAAAATATTCTACTAAATTAAATGGGAAATAATAATAACCAAGAAAAAGAATTTCATTAAAAATCCTCTTGCATCACATAAATGATCAATCTTGTGGTATGATGGGTTGATCGGAGAAATTCACTATTCGGATTGAATTTCTACTAGTTGAACTGGAAATTAACTTTATAAAATCCATTTGGCTCAACTAGGTTTTTAGTGATCTAGTGGACCTAATCGAGTCTGCATCAACACCAAGAAAAAGAAATCAACGGGTTAACTTGGTAACACAGTGACCCATGCTTTTTCTGAGTCCATTATGGATTGAGTTTGACAACTATGATAATTGGTTCGGCTTTCCCACTCTAAATTGAAAACTGGGTTATGTGTTCAATTGTCGACTGACCCCATAGAACCCTCTCCGGGAACAATGTAAATCAATATGATATTTGTTAAAAATGGTCAATCGATAAGGGTTCTTGAATGTAATCGGTGAAGGATGCGGTTCGACATTGATACCAAGCTCTTGTAAATGCCTCAACAATCATCGTTCTCAAAATCTAGCTCACTTCTGTACAGCCGTTGATGGAACTTATTTTGCATCTCACACCAAATTTGGACAGGATTTGGAGGAAGATTCGGGCACCACCGCTTTAATGACGATCCAGGGATGGTTGGGAATGCCGGTGGGGCTGCGATGCTAACAAAAGCATCATTTTGATTCCAGGGAATTCCTTCTTCTTGTGTTCATCTTCCAACCATTTAGCTTCGGCTGCCTCTCCACACCAAGAATGACCTCTCTCTTAAAACATCTTTGCACCCAAACACATCACAATCAGCTTGCTTTTCTCTTATTGCCATGAGCTTTCTTGTTGAATGTACGAAGTAAAAACTCTATATGCTTTATAATTGATAGGCCTTCCACACCATCTAGGCTTGATGGTCCATTTAATTGAGTTTAGTGTGCCCCACCACAATTATGGGGTCCAGGCGTAACGCCTGCACCCATTTAATTAGGGGTGTTGTATGTGTCAGCATCTAATTTTATAGGGTAATGTAAAATTAATTGGATCCATATAGAATTTTTCCTCAACTCTATACGGGTCTTTTAAAGTTTTTTTATTGGTAAAATATGTGTTATTTTTGGTAAAATATAATTTAAAATATTATAAAAATAAAATTATATTTTAGCTCCTCTTCCCTATAAAAAAAATAATTAATAGATTATAAGTATATCATAAATTCTTCAAATTTAAGATTCATCACCTCTTAATTCTTAATATTTTTATAGTATATCTCTTTAAAATATTATTATATTTTTTTTTATAAATTATTGATTTTATTATTAAAAAGTTATGCCTTTTAAATTAGACTTTTTGTGAATATTAGCTATTAGTCGTTATCATTTATCATGTATCACATATTATTACCAGCCATCTATATTTTTTATATCAAACTGTTATATATCTTAGCCAAAAAAAACACAACAAATTACTTAAATTAAAAAATTAATTAATTATTTAATATATCAATTTTATTCTTCAACACTTTAGATTTTGGACCATCACTAACAACTAAGAAGCAAGAATATGTTTGATTTGTGTTAAAATTTAATTTTATATTATAAAAAAATATTAAATTAATTATTTTTATAATATAAAACATGATTTTTACCGTTTTACTAAACCAAACTTAAATTATAAACCATTTTTTATAGTTTTGAAAAAAACATATTTAGTTTTGAAAACAAATTAATTAGTCTGTTAATTAGTAATGACAAATTTTTTTTCAAAAAAATATCTTCTTTTCTTATATATTTTTTTTCATATTATTTTCATATTTTATTTTTTTTATGTTTCTTAAAAAATGAAAAAAAAAAAAAGAATGAGAAGAATGAAAAGGATTAAGTTATGAATGGATCCACAATCAGAGGATTAAATACATAGTTTATGAAACTATAAAGAATAATCAATTGTTTATAATAAACTATAGATATTGGTTTGGAAATGTGGATGCAACTGCAGCCGGGAGAAGCTCTCCGACAATATTAAATTCTCCATTAAATAGGTCCCGTGTTTTTCGTATTCTACCCAATCACACACTGCCACGTAAGCAACACCACATCACATGAAACCCAAACCCACTGGCTTCCCCAACCTTTCCCTCCATATCCAACAGCCAAGAAAACAACATAAAAAACCTTCCAAAACTGCAAAAACCCGAATATTCAAAAGCCAACAAAGCTGTCTTCCCACCTCACGCCACCGACCAACCAAAATTCTGAGAGATTACTGTTCCTGTTGGGTTTCCTTTTGCTCCACAGCTTTCTCTCTCTTACCTTCTATCCAAAAAGAAGCAATCTTTTTCCTTACCTCGAAACAAAACCTTAATAAAAGAAAAAGGAAAAGACATCAACTTTATGTTTCAGAAGCTAAACCCAAAACAGACCATCAATTCAATTCCTCAAAAGACTCAGACTTTTCACTGTTTATAAATCCAATTCTATTTCACAAAACAGCCCTTCAAATTGTCTTTTCTTGATTTGATCAAATCCAGCAATGATTTTACCAAGACTTTTCCTTTTTGGTTTCTTTTTTTCTCTTGTTTTATGCAATGAGCAATTCAATTCTCACATTCTTCCAAGACCCTTGATTTTAGAAACAACCCAGTTGAGGGAAGCTGACAATGAAGTCAAATTGCAATGTACAAGCTGGAGATTTGGTGTTGAAGCTAATAATTTGAATCCATGGAAAACAGTTCCCCTGGAGTGTGGAGAGTATGTGAAAGATTACATGCTTGGAAGAGCTTATAGTTTGGATTTAGAAAGGGTGTCTAATGAAGCTGGGGTTTATGCAAAGAGTTTGAAATTGAGTGGTGATGGGAAAGATATTTGGGTTTTTGATGTTGATGAGACTTTGCTCTCTCATCTGCCTTATTATGCTGATCATGGTTACGGGTAAGTTTCCTTTTATTTTTCTTTTCATTTTGGGTTTTGGATTTTTGCTTTAGTGTTGTTGAGTACTTGTTTGGATGTTGAGAAAGTTGTATGAACATGAATGACTTGGGTTTTTGGATAGTTTTATGGAATTCTTTTTGAATCCCGTTTGGTTGGTGCGATTTGGATAGTGTAGGACTTGAGAAAGCAATAAATCTAAAAAAATGAATGAGGTCTAATCGATATAATTAGTGTTTGGATACCTAATATGGTAGAGCACTTGATTTTTAAGAAATTTTCTTTCGATTTATTGGTGGCACCTTAGGATCCAGACTAGGTGTAACTAGTAAGGGTCAGGTTGACTGGATTAGTAGCTTTTTTAGTCATCGTGTTTTGATTCTCTGTTGTGGGGTCTTTTCTTGCAACAGATAGCTAACTAATGTAGAGTTTTCTAAGAAAGTAGTGGTGTGCTTTTGCAGCTTGGAGAGATTTGATCCAGCGGAGTTTAATAAGTGGGTTGACAAGGCTATCGCACCTGCTCTTGAGCCTAGTTTGAAGCTCTATAAGGAGGTCATGGGTCTGGGCTTCAAGGTTTTCTTGCTGACTGGACGCAGCGAGATGCAAAGGAGCGTGACAGAGGAGAACTTGATCAATGCAGGGTTTCAGAATTGGGATAAGCTTATTTTGAGGTGAGTATGGAGGCCTTTTGTGACTGCCAAAATGGTAACTTTGATTGGTATGCATGTGTTGTAAGTGTGAATGGATATGGATGTTGCCTCAATTTGCCGCCTTCTGCCAGTTTGTTCATATGTTACCGTATTTCGACTGGTACACCGATGCATAAGTATATGTGGATTAATTGGTTATGGAAGGATTGAATCTTTCCAAGGGAGGCCATGTTAGCAGTCCATTATATGTTGGAGGAGAAATCTCGCAACATATCCAAGGATAATAATGAAAAATGCTTCTCTTTTTGCTAGAACACTCAAGTGATACCCTTACAAGAGAGGTATCTTGCAATGTGTTTTAAAAGATCTGGACTGCAGGCTTGTCTGAAAACAAGAAACCACTTTTGAAGCAAACCAACAAGCCTAAAATTGTGAATTTTATGATCCAGGCTGCCTTTTTGTCATTTCTAGGGCTAATGTAGTTCACTAACTGGTAAAGGCGCCAAATTCTGTGGGATAATCTTAGGCTAATGAACTGGCAACTTTATTGATGAACAGTGAGCTACATAGCAGAGACTCCCATTGCAATTATTATCCATGTGAGCTTCATCAGTGTTTTGTTTTCTGCTAGGAACTTGAAATAATGATTGTGTATGTGCATGATTTTTTCATGTTTAATCATCAACGACAAACAGAGAAGGATGAAGAACCTTCGATGACTCATCATAGAGATTTCCGTACTGATAGCTTGACATTTTCATGTTAATTCTCCTCCCTTCCTGTTCTTCGTTTAAATCATGAGACGCGTTGAAATTTCTATCACGAAGAACAAGCATGCACTACTTTTTTAGCGTCGGCTCTGTAATAACTCGAGTAAATTACTGTGCTTTTGCCTATAGCCTATTGAAGTCTTCTTCTTTGTGTTCATCAGGGGATCCGAGGATCATGGGAAATTGGCAACAATATTCAAGTCGGATAAGAGAAGTGAGATGGTGAAAGAGGGATATAGGATTCTCGGAAACTCCGGAGATCAATGGAGTGATTTATTGGGATCCTTCATGTCAAATCGCTCCTTCAAGCTTCCGAATCCTATGTATTATATTCCTTGACATGGCCAAAATTCTTCTAAAATCATTGTGCCCAGTATAAGTACCTGTATAACATGCAAGAATCTGATGCTGTGAATTGTAATGACTTTTAAATTCTCTTTTACCGTCTTATTTATGATGCCAAGCGAATGTTCATGGCACTATTGTTACGGATAAGCCTCTTAGCCATAACATATAAGAACAAACTCGGGAGTCGGCCCAGGCCATAAATATAATCCTATGTATTATTATAAGCCTCTTTCAATTCTAGTGTTAACGATCTTAAAAATATTTACGTTACTGCTAATATATGTTTAAGCTTGTCGATAACTAAGATCAGCAATGCTTAATTATAGGAGAACATGCTCGTTCATCATTGTTTCTAATCTAGCTCCTCTTTTTTTTCTTTTTTCTTCTAGCTATTTATATTTTGATTTTTTTCTAATAATATAGTGCAATATTTATTTATTTATTTATTTATTTATTTTATCTCATGGATTCTTTCCATCAAAGACCTGTAGTAGCAAGATGTAATCAAATGGTGAAGAGGGAGGTCGGGTTCCATGGTAATATGAAGTACTCCTTTTCTATATTTTCTGTAATTAATCATATTTTATATAGAGTTTTTCAAGTTCTTAAGAATTATAAGTTAATATTTGCAACCCTTTTCTATGCTCAAGGGAATACAAGGAGGAATTTTCGGATGATGATGGTATAACTAGTTAGTGCTTGTTTAAGAATGTAATAATGATTAATTTTTTAAGATATTTTATATTTAAAAGTAAATTAAAATAATAATTTTTTTTTATTTTTTTAAAAATATTTTTAACACCAATATATTTTATAAAATTATGATTCGATGCTAACATGCCATGTCAGCGCATAGACCCACCCTACCCTTTAGTAAGATAACTAAGAGTAAACATTATTAACAATATTTTAAGATCGGGTTTAAGGTATTGGCAAGCTCAAATCATTTATTTTTATTAATTTTTTGGTATTTAATTTGTTAGATTTGAATGCATCAATAGAGTTATTAAAAGATTGATCGAGTCATACAAATTTTTTTATGTTAATATTTTGTTCAATTTAATTATAAATCTGATTGAAATAAAGCTTCAAGTCCTATATTTCTTGTATCAAATTATATAAGATTCAATGACTATGGTTTTTTTAGAAGTAATCATTTTGCTATTTAGTTCAGTTTTTACCTATAAAAAAAATACACCAAAATTTTATAAAATATATATATATAAAAAAATAAAACCGAACCAAAACTGGTTCCAACCTACCAGTTTCAGTTCAGTTTCAGTTATTTTATATTAAAAATAGGAAATTATATTGTTTTTTTGAGGGTTTTTTGAACTTTTTGATAGGCTCTTTTCTGTTCGGTTCGATTTGGTTTATTTTTTAACTAAACCGGTTTGGTTTGGTTTTTTTATTTTAGGCTTTTGAAATCAAACCTATTTTTTAAAAATATTCTAATCAATTTTTTTATGATTTATTTTTTTTAACTATTATTTTTCTAGTTTTTTCTATTTAATTAATTTATCGGTTCTTTTGCTGAACTCTAGTTTTTTCATAATCTCCTTGCCCTTTGAGATCACTACTTCAATGATAATAAAATGCTGAGGCCACCAAATGCATGATTCCACACAGTAGTTGTTGTATAATAACTATATATAATTATGATAGGCTAAACCTTTTACTAGTCAATGAAAATATTATTTTTTCTTTCAAGAAAGGATAGTTATCCCCAAGCAGATTCACAGCTTCCACTAATTGCTAGTGACTACAAGTGGAAATGCATTATACTTGCAACCTGCCTTTTGTTCTACAAATTTATCATGGCTTGGTTGAAAACAAATATGTCTTCCTCAACGTGATCTGGGTCTCGCCTTGCAACAAAGCTTAAGTCATAGTTATGGAGAATTAACGTGAATTAACTTGAATTAATAAAAAATAAAAAAAATATTATTTTAATTGTATGAATAATAAGAAAACTTGGATTTTTAATTAAATCAAGTTAAGTTTTTAATTTTTTCTTTAACTTGAACTAATCTAAATCATATATATATGTCGAGTCTCTAATTCAGATGGAGTTTTATAAAAATAAATTTAATTTTTGATGGTGGACTGGTGGCCTCGGGTGGCATGTTCTATTCTTTAATATTTTGAGGGTGATCACACGACATTATTGATTAAATAAATAAATTAGAGAACACGTAAAGTTGATTATTACTTGTTTTTTGGAGATGGAATTGAGTTCGTTGGTATGTCCAATTGTCCATATAAAATATAATGTGCTTTCCGAACTACACTAACAGCCATTTCCTTCTATTTAGTGATATCACTTTCTTTCCACGAATCCAATTATTAAATCCCCAAAAATCAATTATTTTCTTAATAAAAAATCCTCTCTTTTCCCCCCTTAAATTATCGTAGGAAAATGGATGTATTTATTCCAATTATCACCTCCTCTCAATTGTGTTCACAAACAAAACTAATTTTCCCAATTGGGTCCTCTATTTGTTGAACATTATCTCTCTATTTAATGTTTTTGACTCTAAGATCATAAAAAAAAAAAAAATACTTGGAGATAGCTTGGGGATAAATATTTACTTTTTCCAAATTTGTTTTTCTCCTTTTGTTGGCATATAGCTTTTCTAGATGGATTCCAACTAAAAACCAATATTTTAGACAAATCCATACAAAAAAAAATAAAAAAATCAACATCCACATAGACTTGCATGTCCTATCACATTTACACCTAACAAAAACATCTTTTTAAGCTAATGAAAACCATACCTTGCAATAACTCTTTTTGTCATTTAGGATCAACACAAGCACGATCGGTGAGGTTTTAGCTCACAATTTCCGTCGGATACATAGAAGAGATGTCTGCTTACTATATTTTAATCATGTTTTCCACCAAATGAAAATGACAATTTTATTTTTAAAAGAATGAATCTCGCATGATTAGATGAGATTTCTCAATCAATTAATGTAAAATATGCTAAGAACAAGAGGGTAAAACATAATTTCTAGATCCCAGAAACTGAATTGAAATAATTAGATTTAGAGTTGATCTAAAATATTATAAGATAAATCTCGCATGCTTGTTATAAGATAAATAGCCAAATTAGATGAGATTTCTCAATCAATTAATGTGGAATATGCTAAGAGCAAGAGGGTGAAACATAATTTTTAGATCTAATTAAAAAAAAATCAGAGTTGATCTAAAATATTATATCTAATTTTTAATTAATTTTAGGAGTTAAACTTTTTAAATTCAATACTCCACTATCAAAGCTTGACTTATGTTTTTTAATTTAATTATGAGATTTCAATTCTCACGCTGTATAGAAATAAAATCTTCATGAATTTTTATTGTAATATAACGGTTCATATTTGATGGTATCTCTTGATTTATGATTTAAAGTAGAGGGCCAGAGAGAGAGAGAGAATTTGTTAAAAAGAACTGTGTGGGCCCAAATGTAGGTCCCACAAATTTGATGACCAAGGCCATCAAATTAGAACTTCAGTGTTTTTCTGTGGGGCCTACCTAACCACCAAACTCATCAATCTCTACCGTTGATTTACATTCTTTTCCTCAACTAACTCTCCTAGATTGTTTACGAGGTGTGAAACGTTCTTTCTTTTATCTTAATCATAAATGTAATTAATATATATATATATATATATCATGGTTTAATTGAAATATTTTTTTTTTAAATCTTGATTAAGAAAAAAATATGGTTTATAAAAAAATTAAAATTTATTAAACTGCAATGACAAAAACGTTGTATTTATACTTTATTTTTCTCCAACGTGTAGGGACATGATTGGTTTACTTGTTTTTAAGAAGCTCTACGATGTATAGCACGAGGGTATGATTTCGATGATTTCGATGCCATGATGAAATCTGAGTTTAATCGGATGGTGAGAAATCATGTTACGTTGATGTTTATGTTTGTATAGGATGATTGCCTTCGAGATCCCACCTCGGCCAGAAAAGTCCATGAGGAGTTGGAGAGTCTTTAAATCATACGGTCATGGAGCTTTCTGTTAGATACATGATCCCATCGCATTATCTGAAATAAATGTAGAAAAGAAATAAATAAATATCTTGCGAATATTTGCTAGTTTTCTTTCTTTTCTTTATCCCCAGCAAGGACAGAGATGATTCTTGGAGAGTATTCTACCACAAGTCATAAACTGGCTGCATCAAGAGCATCGTTCCACTACAAGTCAAGCCAATGACCTTCAATCAAGGAACCTCCCAGCTTTACCGCTAGGTATGTTTTTGTTCTCTTCTCAGTCTTTTTTAGATTAACGTGGGTGTTCGGGCCAGCTTGTGCGTACCACGATTAATCTTACAGATCCTAAAATTAACGACTATGTAAAACTCCAATAGCCATCATATAAGCAACCGTTCTCTTCTCAGTCTTCATTCCTCTTGTTATTTAATTATTTTTTGTGCTCGTCAAGAGAAAGATTTCTTGGTTAGATCTCGATTTACGCAATATATATATATATATATATATATATATATGATATTTGGGATTACGGTTTGATCATGGTTTTGAAAATCTTTAATTTTTTAACTTTAAATTAAATATTTTTATATTTTTGGATAGTTTTGAAGTGTGAATATTAAAAATAAATTTTAAATAATAATAAAAAATATTATTTTAATATATTTATAAATAAAAAACACTCTAAAAATTGATTTTTATACTTTCAGACAGTCAATTAAGCTTTTATTTCAACATGTATCCTAGCCTATAGGACGCATTATTGTTGAGGATTTTAGATGCTCTCATGTATAAATCTTTCATGTTTCCATCATCAAACGTCCCGTTTAATAATATTTTAATTGGAATGTGTATTTTAATTTTATTTTATGTTTTTGTTTTCATCTCTTTAAATGTGTTTCTGTCTCTTCTATTTTTATTTTTCTATTCAAAGATTGCTTCGAAAGCTTATGTTTTTTTTTATATATATATATATATTTTAATATCAATACAATGTGATGATTATCAAAACAACTTAATTCCTTATTTTATTTAAACTCAATGGTTTTAGTGATCATTTACATTGTTCATACGTGATTTGAACTAGAATTAAATAAATATAAAAATTGAGGGACCAAATTAAACAGGTAGATAAGAAATAAAAATAAATAGGCTGGCACAATAGGAGAGAAAATAAAAAGGAAAGAAAGAATCTGATGCTGAAAACTAATATGAGTTCTGATTACATAAACATGAAGGAAAGACAACTGGCACACAATCTTCTGATGACCTGTCATAGATGCCACGTGTTAGAAAACAATCAGACGAGATGTGATTATACACTATCTGTACATTTGACTAGTTTAGAAATTATATTTATAAATTGTTGGAAAAAAAACTATTTAGACTTTTCCATGAAAAAAAAAAGGAAATAAAATAGAAAAATGAAATTAAAGCCGGTCATTATGAAATGAAAAATCCATACACAATGGTATAATTGAAAGGGCAGACCTTCACCGCTACAACACAGAATAAAACATCACATGGCTAGCTTAGATCTGGCTGACTCTATCTCATTAGATTTACTTCTGGAACAGCAGTGCTTACATCTCCACCATTTCTCTTCCTCCTCAAGTACTTGTACAGATACAGTACACAAGTGCCTCTTTTAATCTTGATCCAAGGGCAAAGCCGAAACCCATTTTCATTCTAGTTTCGCCCTTTTCTTCTCTTTCTCTAACTTTTTTCACATAATAAATCTTGGGTTCCGCACTTCCACAGCAAAGTTCAATTCTATCTTCATCTTCTTGTCCTCTCTTTCATTCTCTCTGCTTCCCAGATCTTGTTTCTCTGCTCTTTAACATATACTTGCTAGTTTTATCACAATGTCTCATACCAGGCAGGGGCTAAAACTTGTGGCGGGGCTAGCTTTAGCTATTTTCTTGTTCGTTGTTTTAGCTGTAGCTTTTTTTTACTTTAAAAGAAAGGCAGAAAGAAAGGAGTGTAATGACATAGAAAACACTGAGGAGAAGCATGGAGATCATGGGGCTGAGACGACAGAGGACCTTGTGACTTTTCCAGGTGGTCAAGACTTGACAATAAGTGACATTCTTGATGCACCAGGAGAAGTTATAGGGAAATCCAACTACGGTACTTTGTACAAGGCCTTGTTGCAGAGGAGTAACTGTGTGAGGTTGCTCAGGTTCTTGAGGCCAATTTGTACAGCAAGGGTTGAAGATTTTGGTGATGTGGTCCAGTTGCTGGGTTGCATTAGACATCCCAATTTAGTGCCTCTTTTGGGGTTCTATGCAGGGCCTAGAGGTGAAAAGCTCCTTGTTCATCCATTTCTCAGGCGTGGCAACCTGTCTGATTTCATTAGAGGTAAGTTTTTGTGTGTTCTTCTGCAAGTTTTATTTAGAAAAATACATGGACTTGATAGTCTGTTATTGGAATTTGCAATTTCTGTTTTATATTCATTACTCCATAGTTCCAGTCTTTTAGTTTTCTGCTGAAATGTTCTCTTGATTCAGCACCATCAAATTCCATTTACATCTTGTTAAAAATATTTAGGATACATTGTAGATCTCTTCTTTTACCATCAAATGCTCGCCATTTTTTCAGCTTGCACAACCATATTTTTTCTAGCTGTTTCAAGTAAAATCCTGTCATTTTCGTGCTCTTGGCCTGCAAAATGTTTAGCTTCAATGGACCAGCTCTGTGTTTTTTTTGGCAGATGGGAAGTCTGAGTTTCGCAAATGGACCGTCATTTATAAGATATCTATTGGAATAGCCAAAGGATTGGATCATCTTCACGATGGATTGCAGAAGCCAGTAATTCATGGGAATCTCAAGTCAAAGAATATATTGTTGGATCGCAATTTCCATCCGTGTATCTCCGACTTTGGCCTACATCTCCTCTTGAATCTTACTGCTGGCCAGGAAATGCTTGAATCTTCTGCAGCTGAGGGATATAAAGCTCCTGAACTTATCAAAATGAAAGAGGTCACTGTGGAGACTGATATATATAGTCTTGGAATAATTCTGCTTGAATTACTCTCAGGGAAGGAACCGATCAATGAGAATCCAACCGCTAATGAGGATTTTTATCTGCCAACGTTCATGCGAAATGCAGTCCTTGATCGGAGAATTGCTGATTTATACCATCCAGACATACTTCTTAGCAATGGCGATGATAATGAAAGACCTGTAACTGAAGAATGTGTACTCAAATACTTTCAGCTGGCTATGGCTTGTTGTTCTCCTTCGCCTTCTCTTCGACCAAACATCAAGCAAGTCCTTTGGAAACTTGAAGAAATTGGAAGACATTAAGCAGGTCATTGTGCAGTTGATTTCGGGCTAAAATTTTTACATTTTCATTTCTTTCAAGATCTTGTTCAATGGTTATGACAAAGTTGATGACAAGGATGATATCGTCGTAACGTGCGTGGGAAAAGTTGAAATGGCTGTCCACCTCAAGCAAAAAAGTCGACAATTTCAGCTACAGCACATAACAGGAAGTGGGATATTGTGAATTGCGGTGCTATCTTTTATGGTGGAGAAAGTTTGAAGCAGGAATTCTAACTTGAAGCAAAGTCTTGCACATTCCTGCCATCAGACAAGAAATGTGGAATTGGTGATTGGCTTTGTCGGATTCCGAGACTACTTTGTTGCTCAAAAGCACCAGCATCACAAGATTATGAATCTGATATGGTCCCCCGCTTTGTTATGTGGATGCATATATGTTTACGAGAAAGGGCCACTTATCAACAGCAAAAGTGTCATGCTTATTTCCACTACCCCAGCCATTGTACCTGCAAACCTCTCCAGAATCCAATGGTAAGTTCATCTTAAACTTGCAATGCAGCGAGGCACCTTTACATTTCTGTGGAGAGGTAGCTAAACATTTACTCTCTGCCCTATTCCTTGGACAAGAAACAGTGGCAGCACATGAAAGATACTGATGCTTTGGGCTAGTTAGATGCTTACTCTTGCTCTACTACTTGATTAACGCAGTATTGCTCACATGGTTACATGTACACTAGACCAAAATTGACGTGGGAAATTTGTATAGAAAATCAATTATCATTTCACGTTTCTTTTTCTGTGCCTCTCGTTTGATAGCATTTCCTGTTAGCTGGCATTGAATTGTGGTGGGTAGCTTTTGAATTTTGATTGGTCTAAACCATGAGAAATTGAGAGATCACTTTCTGGTTGAGTCAGGCAATAACTCAACTTTAATTTCATAATGCAATTTCAACTACTTGATAATAATGGCACTTTTGGTCAATGGCCGTCTGTGCTTTCCCACATCATCTATCGCTCTTGGGCCATTGGACCGGTTCTTTAACATGGTGCGGCACTTCCTCAGCAGTAGGTTGAGCAGTCTAGCGTCACCATCCCAAAATGCCACCTGGACTTCTGATGATCCATCATCTTCGTCAATAAATACAGGCGAAACAAATCCATTTTCAGGGCCATTTCCGGTTAGCAATGTACAGGAAGAAAATAACATGTCTACTCTAAAATTTGCCCATCACGAAAAGAGTAAGTGCGCTTGCTGGTCACCTTTTCCCTTTTCTTTGTCTTTGGGCCATTCCTCTCTCTGTCCTTTCCTTCTCGTCTTCTTTATTGGGTTTAGTTTGGCAAATATTTAGAAACTGAAATGAAAAGGGAAAGGAAAATTGTCCAGCGCGTGAAGAAAGGTACCTTTGTCCGATAGTAGCCTTTCTTGCTGGCGTTGGCCGGCTCCATCTCGATGAGTTGCACCTCCTCATTGGTCGGTGAGGCTTTGATAGCACTTGGACGACATCTCTCTCTCCCCTTTCTTTCTTGGATTCCGCTCGAGCTTTCTTCTCTCTCTTTCTCTCTCTCTTTTGTTTTTTTCTTGGGCTCGGTTAGGCATTTTATTTTGACCACTTGAATCATTAAAAATTTACCAGAGCTCAAAAAATCAAAACAAGAAATAAAATGTGAAAATGGAATTCAAATTCATCACGTCAGAATCAAACATGGCCAAAACAACTGGACTTCGCTAACAGAAACAACGTCAAACACAGGAAAGACTCTCAACATACTGATAAACATTGAACATTACAAAGTTATTGTCCTTGAAGTCATAGGGTATCACTCTGCCTGGTATGTGCAGCAGCCCTGAAAATGAGTCCTCGTCACTTTCTCCCCTAACAAAAGCCAGTATCTCAAAAGCATAACTAGTCAACTCCAAAAACTCCAGAGATAAGCTCATAATCATCTCTGGAAATGCACCAGCAATTGCATCAAGATCGATGTGGTGCTTCACAAACCATCCGGAGTTGTCTGCCCTCATCTCATAAACATCAAGCTGTGTGTTAGCTTGAGGGGGAGGGCCATGAATCTCAACAAGAAGCAAGCGCCCCCGAGATTCTCCGAAATACCTAACATTTTTCTGTTCCATACCATCATCGATTTGAGGAATCGGAGGCATTGGCATTTGCTTAAGCTGTTCTCCGTCAACATCGAAACATAAAGAAGAACCACTTGAAATATTGAGCCAGTGAATAACTCCATTACAGAAGACACTACCCTCGAATAGCATACTGTCTTCTGTTGTGAAAGGACCACCAGAAACCCTCCATGGACCGTTGTTTGATGAATACATCTCTATCTGATAATGATGCTGTCAGGTGATTCTTTAACAAGCCATTTTGGAGCTGATTCTCAAGCAAGTTTATAGTTGTTTTCTTGGTCTTTATATTAAGCAGCTTTGGGTTGCTCTCTTGGAATAGACCACATGGAGATGAAGGCGATAAAGCAGGCATGTTTCTCAATTTTTTAAGAGGAGATTTATCATGATTTTCAGTATTTTATATATATATATATATATAGAGAGAGAGAGAGAGAGAGAGAGAGATCAAATTTGGACCCATAATCATATTAAAGTGTGGTAGGGTCATATTAAAAAATATTTTTTATTTAAAAATGTGTTAAAATAATTTTTTTATTTTTTAATATTATTATATTAAAAATAATTCAAAAATACTAAAAAAATTAATTTTAAATAAAAAAACATTTGTCAGGTTTTTGGCAAACAACGTTTTGACCGCAATTGCCAAACATATACTAAACACAACTTTTAATATTTTACAAATTATAAACCATTTATTTTTTTTAAAATTCAAGTGAACTGGGCTAAATTTTTTATAAATATTATAAATATTGTGAAATTTGGTTTAAAATTATAGATATCCACGTAATTAAGCTTTCATTGCTAATTTTCAAGGATTTATCTTTAAAGATGGACCTATAGCTATAGCATGTACTACACCTTTAATATTAGGACTAATTATCATAAATTACACCATCATTAAATTCTGTTTATCTTCCCCTTCCCATAAAGCAAAAAATAAAAAATAGCTCTTTTATGTTGTATAGAAATTTAATAAGAAATCCACTAAAATTGAGACATTTCTAAATAAAATAAAATAAATCAATCTACATACTATTAAATATAAAGATAAAGAAATATATAGTATACGGTAGGTTTTAAAAATTTTAACTTATCACTTGGTTTATAATATTTATTTTTTTAATTTTTTTATTTATTATTGTCAATAATATTTATATTATTTAATTCCAAGATGTTAAATCAAGTCAGATAATATAATCATTATGGTGTAAAGGAATGTCTTGGGTGGAAAACTTCCACAAAATATGCTGCTTTGCAGCCAGTCTTCAAGAGTCAAAAGGAATAAAAACAAAATAACGAAAAAGGTGAGACAATCAAATAAAAATAAAGAAAATTGTACACTCAACATGCAATTCTTTTTCATATTTTTTGTTTATATTGGAGCCCCTTTTCTTCTCGCTTATCACAAAATAATTTAACGGTAAACACTAAATTTCAAAAAAAAAAACTTAAATAGACAAAAACTTAAATAATTCTACCATGAAGTTGATTAAAAGTCGGTTACATAATCAAATCAGAGATGATTAGTTAAATAATTGTTTGGTTACTTATATTGAAAAATTGTTTTTTGAAAGTGTTGATAATAAAAAGATCTTACAACGTTTTTAATATATGAAATCTCACAAGAATTTTTTTTTTATGCAGTGTCTTTTTATAAAACATGTGAAATTTTGAGCTTTATACAAGAAACTTATAATTTTTGAACTTTTTGGATCTTAATTAATTTAGTTATATATTTAGATTATTTTGTCCCTACTAATGTTTGATCCTGGATTTGTCCCTGCTAGTCTTCAATAAAATTACATGATTGAGTTTTTGTTTTTGGAATATGCAAATCCATATAGCAATTATATGTTGATACACGGTAGAAGAATAAACAATGAACTACCTAACTATTTTAGTTTTTTATATATATATTAAAAGCTCATGGTGTCAATGAACTACCTAACTATTTTAGTTTTTTTTTTATATATTAAAAGTATATTAGATGTTGTGATAATGATTGTTTTTTAAAATGTTTTTTATTTAAAAATATATTAAAATAATATTTTTTAATTTTATTTTTTACAATAGTCCATTTAACAATCTGAAAACACAAAAAATAATTTGAAGTAAGGAAAAAATTAAAAAAATTCAAATTTTTTCAAAAAAACTTTTAAAAATAAAAACAAACAGACTCTAAAAATAATAGACTAAACATAAAAAATATATTTTAAATTTGAAAAAAGATTTATTCAAAATAGATGAAATAGTAATTGCAAAAATAGAGTTTGAGAGATAAAAATAAATTGCTTTTGAGAGAATTTTTATATTTTTAAAATAAAAATTACAAGGAATAGGTTACTCTTATCTTTCAATCTTCTATCACATGTTATAGAATGAACATAATCAAGGCATATAGGTTGTATTTTTGTCTCCAATCTAACACCCATTAGTAGGTATTTAAAAGTGTAATAATAATTATTTTTTAAATGTTTGTTATTTTGAAATATATTAAAATAATATATTTTTATTTTTTAAATTTTATTTTTGATATCAGCATATTAAGAAATTCAAAAATATAAAAAATAATTAAAATTTTAACCCAGTTCTATTTAACCTATAGTCCTAAACAGAGAGTAACATAATCATTTCTTAAATTGAGTCTTTTTTTATTTTGTCAAATTAGCACAACAAAATTAAAAATTTTAGGGGATGACACCATTTAAAAAGGATTTAGTGAAATGATATAATTTGACCTTGTCATATTTCTGAAATGCTACATTCATAAATTATTACGTTTCTAAAAAGCGACAACTATGTGATGCGCTTTTGAAGCTCGACAACTGAAAATATCGTATTTTATAAGCGCGATATTAATTAAAATTTTAAAAGATTGAAAATTAGATTAAACACACAGTGTTGTCTCTCTCCATCTCTCTTTCTCATGAAAAAACCAACTAACACCCTCACTTCTCTCGTAAAAACCTATTAAACACTTAGATTTTTCCCTTAAATCAATCAAAAATCAAATTCATCCTAGTCTCTAAGAATCTTTAAATGTTTTTGTGTTGAAAATCCAGCGCCCCTTTGCTGCCATCACCATTGCCATTGTTGCTCCAATCATTCTTGTGATTATTGACAAGGTATATATGATTTGATATATGAGTATAGTATATGACAAATTATTACTTGAATATTTTAGAATTGCTTAAATATTATATTATTAAATTATTTTATATTCATTATATATATATATATTATTGGGATTATAAAATATGAGAATAAGTTGAGTTTAATTAGAATTTCTTGGTTGTGGTAATTATGATTATTTGTAAGTTTTTTTCAGCGAGATAAAATTTTAAATATAATTTTTATATAGAAGAAAATTTGTCCAAATTTTGAAAAAATTTAAATATTTTAAATCTCTAAAATCATAAAGAAAATAAAATTTAACATTAATAAAAATTATAATTTTATAATTTTTTTTCTAGTTTAAAATAAAAAAATAAAAAAAAACCTTATGTTAGCCAAAATAATTTGACAATTTTAACTACATTTCAATTATTTTATCAAATATTTAGCTGTTTTTTAAAATGATTTCCTTGAAAATATTACAGTACAACCACAATATCAATTATTATAATTTTAAAGCATAGCATATATTAAATATCACAATTATAAACCACAATATTATTAAAGTATCGCGTTTTTAAACTCCAATATCTTCAAACTATACGTTAAAACTTATTTATCCCGTGCTATTTCAATATTTAATTATACAGATAAGGAGACATCTGTCATCAACACGTTGCAAGACCTGGGCCACAGCCACAACTCTATCATTTTAATATAATAAAATGAAAAAACAAGAAGTATAAGACAAACAAAGACGGGTAAAACTATGGTGCTGTCTAATATTTCACTGCTGACAATTTAAAAAAGCTATCCTTTTGTCATTGTTGTAGTTGTTCTTACGTTTGTCAAGGTAAAAAAAAGGAACTGTGATTTGGTAGAGAGAAGGAGAAGCCAGGAAGTTCGATGGTCTCCCCTCCCCTTTATTTCTCTTCCATTTACTTCTTACATGATATGATTGTGGCCCGAGTTTTTTAGGTTAATTTTGCTGTTTTATGTGGGTATATGTGATGTACAGGCAGAAAGTGGAGAGAGCAATAAGAATAAATTGAAGCTGTATTCTTACTGGAGGAGTTCGTGCTCTCAACGTGTTCGCATTGCTCTTAACCTCAAAGGTTTTCCCTTTTCTTTTTCTTTGCTTAAAGTTTGGATTTTTTTTTTGTTTTTCTTGGTGGGGTTTCATTTTCTAGTCTTGATTTTTAGTTTCTTGGTTACAGGGCTCGAATATGAGTATATACCTGTTAACCTGCTTAAAGGAGAACATTTGAGTCCTGGTGATAACTAATTACTTGCCACTAGTTATTTTTTTCTTTTCTTTCACTCTTTATTTCCTATTCTTGTGTTCAATCTTGTATTAAATGTAGAATTTTTTTTTAATACATATTGTGTTCGGTAGATTTCTTAAAGCTGAATCCTCTTGGATATGTGCCTGCGCTGGTAGATGGGGAGATTGTAATTTCTGACTCTTTTGCCATTTTAATGGTGACTCATTTTCTATTTTTTTTTGCTTCTTTGTTATTTATGGTGCTCATCGATTGACTCCCTTTCTAATCTTTCAATTTTTTTCTCGAAATATGTAGTATTTGGAAGAGAAGTACCCTCAGCATCCTTTGTTGCCTAGTGATCTTCAGAAAAAAGCCCTTAATTATCAGGTTGCATTGCATATCCTTCCTTGCTTTTTAACTACTATATCTTGTTTGCGCAACACTTATACCAACAATTCATCAGCCAACACGATTGGCTTCATTATTGGAAGTTGCAGTTTTGATATGAGTTCCTCTGATCATAAATCTTGAGTTCCTGATTTAATTGGGCACAACTGTCTGTTTTTTTTTTTTTTTTTTATATATATATATATATATATATTCTTTCCCATCACATTCAGTTTTACCAACAGCTTCTGTGCCGAGTGTCAAATACTGATTCTCTCTCTCTTTAATCTCTTCCATTTTAGGCTGCAAATGTTGTCTGCTCTAGCATACAGCCTCTTCCCACCCAGCCTCTTCAAAACATGGCTGTGCTAGTAAGTATCTTATTGAGATTATTGCTCCTGTTAATCTGTTAATTGTGTTGGAATTCAGATGATGTTTATCTGACATTGTCAGACTACTTATGTTCCTTATGCTGTTTTGCTGCACTCTATTTACAGAAGTATATCAATGAAAAAGTTGGTCCAGATGAGGTGATTCCTTGGGTTCAGAGTCATATTAACAAAGGGTTTGCAGGTAAACCAACTTTTTTCTTTAATTACTAAGTGGAAAAGTTGAAATTCCTTTCGCAAAAAATAACATCCACATCAGTCCTCCATGTTGAATTCTTTTTCAGTATAAAAGCTAGACAATTAGCTTTTCACTTCTCAATTGCCATAGGCTGTCAACACTGACAACTTGTACATACAGACCTTGCTTCTCATGTTCCCAGTCGATATGAGTCATATGACCTGTTTCTGCTATGGTCTAAATTCATTCACAAGAAAAGTGTCACAAGACTTGTAATAACAAGAAACATCTGACAGGTTCATCATTAACTACTTGTTTGGTCATGTTCAGTATTTGCTAACATTAGTGTTAAACTCAGTAAAATTATGTTTAAATGCAAATCAATGGATGATAGCCATTTGAGTTTGCCTTGGTCAGATTCAATATAAATATAAGCTGACATGTTAAGGCGTGTTTGTTCTTCTTATTTGGATTTTTCATGATGTATTGTGTGCCTCAGCACTAGAGAAGCTGCTAAAAGACTCTGCTGGAAAATATGCAACTGGAGATGAAGTATCCATGGTTTGTTTTCTATTGCTTTTTTTTTTGCTTCGTCTTTGTTTTCCTTGAAACTCAAACTTTCATGTATAATATACACCTTTTACATGTATAACTTTTATGGGACAACAATCTGGATCTAGCTTGACTCTGCTCCCAAACCATGGATCTGGGTTACTGATATGAAATGGTGTTGTTGGAGCTCCAAATGCTATAAGATGGTGCATTTTTGAAGTGCTTGTGAGACATTATGCTGAATCCTCACTTCTATGGCATGAGAATAAATTATGATACATTTTTTCACCTTACAGGCAGATCTGTTTATAGAACCACAGATTCATGGAGCAATTAAAAGGTTCAATGTTGACATGGTAATTACCGTTCCCTGAGTTTTTTTTTTTATTTGTGTATTAAATTCCTATTTTTGCATGTAGTTCATCTGTTCAGTTTGAATTGGTACAAATCAAACAAACATGTATAATATCCATCTGTAGTCAGCACTAACATGTTTATCTTTAATTTTTTCTTGTAGTTTGTGTTGAATTTGTGGCGGTAGAATATTAGGTTTAATGAAAATATGTAACAGTAATAAAGTTGAGAAAAAAAGTGTAATCCCTCTATGAATCACGCTATTTAAACTGTAGCCACAATTTGTTACAGTAAAATAACTTTGTTTTTGTTTTTTCATCATTTATGTATTGCTCATCTCTCTCCGCCCTCCCACCCCCCTCCTCAAAATCCCTTGCATTTGAATTGTTGTGTGCAAAGTGATATGACAACTACTCTACTCTCTAGATTCTTAATTCTATATTTTAGTTTTCTGTTCATTATTTAACATCCAATTTGACAACTGTGTTCTTGCTTTCTCATTTGTGCAGACTCAGTTCCCTCTTCTATCAAGGTTGCATGAAGCATATAGTGAGCTGCCAGCATTCCAGAATGCCATGCCCGAAAATCAGCCAGATGCCTCACCTTCATCTGTCACTTAGCTGAACCAGTACATCCTGAAGGTAAAGGTCCCCAGTAACATAGCAGAAGCAAAATGATAAATACTTTGCTGTGCATATTGTTCTGATGTTCTTCAAGTTTATTTTCTTATGTCTGTTTTCACTAACGTGCTTGCCTGAATAATTTATCCATCAATAATTTATTGAATAGAGTTAAAGATAGTGTCGAGCCTTACTCAAGCTCAAGCTTGTTTGTTTATTTATCTATTTATTTTGCTGTTGATGAGGAATGGGGGAGGGGAAAGTAATCGATTCAGGATCTGTTTGAGTAATTTCCCTTTAGTTCTTCCCATATCAGCATGCTTATGTCTTTGCTTATCGTTCTACTGAAATTAGTTTGGTTTATTTTCCTTTTCAGATCAGATTTTCTCATCAGAAAATATCGACATCAAGCAACAATCAGTGAGATATTGACGTAAAGCTTGTGATTTATAGTATGACATTACAATTAAGGATTTGGTTGTACCAAACATGTATGTATCAATGCAGATTAAGATTAGTAATGGCACAGCGAAGGTTACTATCTTGATATGAATAAATTGTCTGGCATGCATGCATGCCTGAATCATCCTGTCTTCATCATCTTGCATTTTTCCATTCCCTCTAATAATCAATTTGATCAGTTTCATCAATGTTCTTGAATTTTATAGACTTCAGTCCATGTTTTGACAGCTTAATTTCTGAAAAGAAATCCAATCTCAATTGTTCCTTGTAATTTTCGTTTTCATCTGTAACCCACCCTCATGTTATTCATTCAAGCAAGTATAATCCTGCAACTGTGTAACTTTAAGGTTGATCATGTGATTGGAAGATCTAATAACTATGACAACAAGAACACAATTGGAGTAGTTAATTCCTATCTAGAGGGCATTCATTTGCAAATGAACCTTCCCTGATTAGAAGAAGAAGAAGAAGAAGAAGAAGAAGAAGAAGAATGAATCACTGCTTTGCAAGATTAACCATAAAAAAAAGTTCAAGAAAGTCTTGAGGAACCATTTTTCAATTTTGACTTTATTTTTTAATTAATAAAACGATTTGGTTCATAGAGGAAGCCAGTCTATTCAAATTGGGTTTCTGGAGAAGGCTCTTAAGAATATTTGGCAAATAAGCCATTGCTTGGTCCAATAAAAGGAGAATAGATCAAGCTTCTTGTAGTGGTTTGAAACTTTTTATTTAAAAAAGTATTAAATTATAATTATTTTAAATATATTTTGGTGATTTTGATAATATAAAAAATAAAAAAATAATTATATTAATGTATTTTCAATTAAAAAACACTTTAAAAAAATACTTAATTATTTATATTATAACTTGGTATTATATTATCATCTCAATCCTTTTTCTATTTGGATGAGTGAAATACTAATATATATATATATAATTTATTTTAAAATAATGTTCAGTTAAGGCATCCTTGTATATAGTTTTCATGAATGACTTCTATATATCATTTACTTTCTAATCTAATTTCTTAAATCATATTTTTTTCTTATAAAAAAAGGAAAAAAAATGTTTAGCATTTTTCTATAGCAATGAATATTTGATATTCAATATTCAAGCGTGATATAAAATTTCTAATAATTTTTTATTTTTAGAACTATTTTTAAATTCATTTTATACATGTAAATATTTCATCTGAATACTTATCTGAATATTTATCAAATATACTTGATTTGCTATTTTTTTTTAATCTATGTTTTTTTCTCAAGCGTGATATAAAATACACTTATTTCTTGGCTTTTACACACACAAGTTATATGTAAAAAGGCACCAATAAATTTATAAAAAGAATTATATGAAAAGGGCAGGCATAATTCTTCTATAGCCTTACTATGTGAAAGGGCACCAATAAAAAGAAGACGAAACAAAAAACAAAGAAAGGAAAACCCTTGAAAGTATATAAAAACATATAGGATCATGCAACTTAATGTTCTTAAATAACAAAATTAATCTTTGAATATTCACTTGAATTCTCCATAATAGAACAGGAAACAGATCGGTCCAAGTTGTAATAATAAATGAGAGTTGGTGTGCAAGTGGCTCCCATTTCTTACCAAACCAGCCGCGTCACCACTTTCTGCTTTGGCACGATGTATTGACAATGGATGCAAAACCAAATGTACAAGAAAACAGGATTTGGTAAACCAAATGGGAACGCATATAAAGCAGAAGGAAGAACGAGTCTCCTTAAAGGGTTGAACATTTGGATGGAGGTCTCCTTAAAGGGTTGAACATTTGGATGGAGATCGGGTCCAAACACCACTTTCTTGGAGTTTCTTCACCATATCATGTTTAATTATTTATATGGTGGTGGATTCTGCTAGCTTACTTGTGTCGTGATACAAGAATTGCTTGAGAAGGTGGTTCAATTTGTATTTTTAAAAAATTCAAATTTTTTTATTGTTTTATTAAAATTTAATATGATTTATACGTTTTGAATAATTTTGATGGAGTGATGTTAAAAATAATTTTTTTAAAATAAAAAATATTATTAACATGTAAAAAGCAATTACTATCACATTATCAAATATATTTATAATTTTGTCGATAAACTTGTTCTGATGAATTATTTAAAAAACAATTATTATTACATTACCAAATATACTTATAATCTTGTCGATAAACTTGGTTTGATGGGTTGATATGAAAAATTTCTGATTCGGAGGTGAATTCAATCCAAGTTTCAAATTGAACTTAAAAAACATTCGAATCCTTATTAATCTAGCCAAACCCTGTCCAAACCTGCCGGGCGAACACCAAGACATAAGAAAAATGAAGCCATAAAAATAAATTGACCTTAGATGACCCGGTAAACGTGGATCAATTCTATCTTCGTTATAAACCCAAGTCAATTTCAAGGTGAGTCCCCGCCCTGCCCGAAAACTGTGGTTAGCAAAAAACATCTGAGACTCTCACAAAAGAAACCAGTACTAGTCGTCTGTCGCTGATTATGATTTTCAATATGTTGAGATCATTCAACGGGTCTTGGCCTATTTAGTTTTCGTACTTTTTTTGTTTTATTCATCGAAGTTTATTTCTACCATCAACATCTCACAAGGGAGCAGTTGACGTTGTACGCAGCACCCCTTTCGATATAGTTTCGTCCGCCGGAAGCCGGTGACATTGGAAAACAATACAATTAGCAAGTGCTCATCAATTATAGGAGGCAGCTGAGAGAAAGATTTTGAGGTTTGAGAGCCTTCTGTTGGAGCTCAGCAGCCTGTAAGAAATGGGTTCAGGACTTCCGGTTTTCCTGCTGATCACCTGCCTTCAAGTTTTAGTCATAACAGCGGCGACAGACTCTAATGACTGTAAGTTCATCTATGGTTTTCTAAGCAGAATTAACCCTCGAGAGTGTTTTATATTATTTTGTTATTTGGTGTGGAAGTGCCAGCTTACCTCAAATTTTATTTTCGCCTTTGTTCCTTGTTTTCTTAATGTTTAAACTATGGCAACTGTTGTGTCGATCTGATGCAGTATCTGCTCTAAATTCTCTGAAGAGTAACTGGAAGAACACACCGCCGAATTGGAGTGGTTTTGATCCTTGTGGCGGTAGATGGGAAGGAATAGGGTGCACTGGTTCTCGTATCACCTCCATGTATGTAAATCAGTGCTAACTGCTTTTGATTGTTTTTTTCCATGCTCATCTTCGGTATATCTGAACATAGAGCATGCGTTTCTGTTTTCAGAGTACTATCAGGAATGGGATTGTCCGGCACGTTGAGTGGCGACATCGGCAATTTTCCAGAGCTGCAAACTCTGTGGGTTTTCTCTATGTTCTCTTGTCACCTCTTAGTTCACCTTTCATGCTTGAAAATCCAGTGATGAGTTCTCTATACTGCAGTGATCCATGTGACTTGAGCTTTTAGATAAGTGGCAATTAAACCATGTAGTTATCTGATATCAGTTCTGCATACAGGGATTTGTCTCAAAACAATGGTTTGACAGGAATTCTCCCACCAGCAATAGTAAATCTGAAGAAGCTTGAAAATCTGTAAGCGAACTGAAGTTTTCTGTGCTGTTCTTGAGCAACCTATATTTTCTTAGCTATAAACTCAGAAACTATCTTTTACTGGTTACTTTACATTGGATGTCAGATTCCTCGTTGATTGCAATTTTAATGGACCAATTCCTGACGAGATAGGATCTCTAACGCATCTGGTCTCCTTGTAAGAATTTCTGTCGTCTCCATTTCAGAATTTGATTAGTAGAAAACAGAACCTGGAGACAATACTTCAAATATCATCTGCCTAGTCCGTTTATACGTGGTGTGCAATATTTGCTCTTCAATTTCTGTATGCAATTTCCCAAATTTCTTCCTGTGCAGATCTCTAGCGTCCAACAACTTCAATGGACCAATACCACCTTCCATCGGCAAAATGTCTAATCTTTCTCTGCTGGATTTAACCGACAATAAACTCAGCGGGACAATTCCAGTATCTGATGGAACTTCTCCTGGTTTAGATTTGCTGCTAAAAGCAAGGCACTTGTATGTACTGTAGATCATTTCTGTATCTCTTTGAAGCAGTCATTTGGAGTTGATCTATTTCTCCAGAGTAATGTTCTGTAATTGCATCCATTAATTGCAGTCATCTGGGGAAAAATCAGTTAACCGGCGGAATTCCATCAAACCTTTTCAGCTCAAATATGAGTCTCATACATGTGTAAGTTATCCGAAAACCTGATAGTGTTTTCTGTTGACTGTACATGTAATTAGACATGAACAAGGAGAGTAGAATCCTTGAGATTAGAAAATCCAAAAGCTCAGACAGAATAGTTAATCCTTTTGAATATCTTACTTTGAGCAGGCTTTTTGACAGCAACCAACTCAGCGGCAGCTTTCCTTCTACACTGGAACTTGTACAAACCTTGGAGGCGATGTGAGTATATGTCCTGATCATAGACTGCAACGTTTCCAGTTACTTGATATTAAATATTTTGTCTTGTTGATATTAAATAATTTGTCCCGTGAACAGACGTCTAGATAGGAATTCATTAACCGGGCCCATCCTTCTCAACTTCACCAGTCTCCCAAGTCTTTCCGAGCTGTAAGAACACAATTTCTCTTCAAATTTCCTTGAATTTTATGTTACCCGCTCTACTGGATTAAGCATAACTTGCTATTTGTTTTTAGGTACTTGTCCAACAATAAATTTTCTGGATCAATGCCTGACCTCAGTGGCATGAAGTTCCTCACCTATGTGTAAGTAGCCTTTGATTATGCAAGATCTAAATCTATCTTCAGATTGATAAAGTGGGACTCCAGTATTCCCTTTTCCACAGCTCGGTGCTGTCTCAGTTTCAGTGTCATATCTGATTCTCAGATTCATTTTTTATTTGCAGGGACATGAGCAACAATAGTTTTGACGCATCATTAATCCCACCATGGTTTTCAAGCCTACAATCCATGACATCATTGTATCCCTCTCTCTCTCTCTCTCTTTCTCCAAACACACACAAAGCATAGAGGCAACATAACAATATTCATACCTTGCGCTTTTGCTCTCTTGGATAATGAGAAAGTGTTGATCTCTGGTAACCCTAATGGGTAAACTTTGTGCTGACAGAATAATGGAGCGCACACAGCTTCAAGGACCAATAAATGCCACCCTCTTTAGTCCTGCTCAGTTACAGTCTATGTAAGGATCACCTTCTTCTCAAAAAGCATTATATTTATACTCGATTGATTGGAATCAATACTGTGAAATCTTTAGTAAAAACCTGATAAAATCCAGTGATGTTTAAAGCTGATTCTTCTGACTTGTGTTGACAGAGTATTAAGTAACAACCAGCTTAATGGTACCTTGGATTTGGGCACCAACTATGGGAGCCAACTGCTACTCATTGATTTGCAGAACAATTCCATTAGTGAGTTTGCACAAGGAACAGAATACAGCAAAGAATTATTGTAAGTGATTTCTTTGAATGTTTTATCTCCTAGGCAAGGAACTGAATCTGGTTTATTGCTAGAACACGGAATCCGGTATCTATCATCATTGCATCAACTCAGGTATAATGTTGTGCAACTGTCATAACTTTTCAGGCTTCTTGGTAATCCGTTTTGTCAGAAGGTGCCGTCTTCAGAAAACTGCATAGTTCCCCAACAGCCAAATTCTTCATATGCTACACCAAGAGAAAATTGTGTGGCTCGTTCTTGCAATGCCCAGCAACTTCTCAGTCCAAACTGTAACTGTGCAAATCCAATAACAGGAATTCTACACTTCAGATCATTTTCCTTCTCAGACTTTCAAAATGGAAGCTATTATACTCTTCTCCAGTCTGCAATGATGGAATCTTTCAATTCCGACCAACTTCCCGTTGATTCAATTTCTCTAAGTGTTCCATTGAAGGATGCTTATGATTACCTTGAAGTGAGGCTGGATGTTTTTCCATCTGGCGTTTACGTTTTCAACCGGACAGGATTTTCTGTCATTACATCTCAGCTCAACAACGTAACTTTTGTCAAACTCCCAGATGCTTTTGGACCCTTCTTTTTCACTCTTAATACCGACAATTACTTTACCGGTAAGGCGAACTTTGAGCAGAAACTTGTGCTTGATACTGACTTGTAATCCAGAGGCCTCATTCCCTAGACACTTTCTATAGTAGCACCAATAAAAATAGCCTACAATTCTACCTCAATGTAATCATAAATATTATGCAGGTTCGAACAAGTCATCAAGTACTGGGATTATCATTGGAGCAGCCGTAGGTGGTTCTGTACTTATGCTACTCTTACTCATGGCTGGAGTTTATGCTTTCCATCAACGGAAAAAGGCAGATCAAGCTACTCAACTAATGAATCCATTCGGTAAACAAAACCCAACACTTCATCTTTTTTGTTTTGAACTCCTGGGAATTACTCATCACTCCCTTGTACAAATGCAGCATCATGGGACCAAAATAAAGCCAGCGGAGCCGCTCCCCAGATAAAAGGAGTGCTAAGTTTCTCTTTTGAGGAGCTTAAAAAATGCACCAACAATTTTTCTGAGGACAACGCTCTTGGATCTGGGGGATATGGGACGGTAAGTTGACTATACCTGTAACTCGGAGAATATATCAGTATAGATTCACTTCTTTAGGATACTTCATAGAGGTGCTTTACCCACTTCTTAAGAGGACATGTCCGTGTTGGACCATGGCAGCATTTCTAAAGCTTTCAGTAGTATTTCACTACACTATTATGACAATCTCTATATTTCTTTCTTTGCACTAAATTTGCAATGTGTTCTCAGGTTTATAAAGGAACTCTTCCCACTGGTGTGCTAGTTGCCATTAAAAGAGCTAAACAAGGATCATTGCAGGGTAGTCATGAGTTCAAAACTGAGATTGAGCTTCTATCAAGGGTTCATCACAAGAATCTTGTCAGCCTGTTGGGTTTTTGCTATCAGTTAGGTGAACAGATGCTGGTCTATGAGTACATTAAAAATGGTACTCTTACAGACTGTATTTCAGGTATTTTCACATCTCTTAATACAAAACTAATAGCTTGCTGTATCCTCTATTGTTCTTTTCATAGAAATTAAATCAAGTTGAAGTTCTTACAGTATGTGACTTTTAATGCCCATCACCCTTTACTTATATGAGAAGAATATAATCCTAAAAACACTAAAGACAACATGGAAAATTCTCCCTGGTTTCTCAACAGACAATATCCTAATGATTTATGCAGGTAAGTCAGGCTTCAAGATAAGTTGGACGAAGAGACTCGGAATAGCAATTGATTCAGCTAAAGGTATTGCGTATTTGCATGAGCTTGCCAATCCACCCATCATACACAGGGACATTAAGTCCACTAACATCCTCCTAGATGATCAGCTAATTGCAAAAGTTGCTGATTTTGGTCTATCGAAACCCGTGGACAATAATGAAGTTCATGTTTCTACTGGAGTCAAAGGGACAATGGTCAGTATAGCATCTTTCAAATCTTTATTCGAAGTACAGAGAAATATAATGCAATAACAGCTAAATCTATTTTATCTGCTCAAATAGTGATAGCAAAGGATTCATAGCAGTAGTTTCAGGACCAAGTCCCCAGCTTCCTCAAAATATTAATAATGGAGCCTTGATAACTGTTTTAGAAGAATAGGAGAATAAGAAATGGTGCAAGGCACCTATCATTTTCCCTAATTTTGTATGTACTTGTAGGCCTAGTCTGCAGGCAAGGCTAGACATGCATGGACAAGCTTATTTTCAATCACCTCCACCGTTCCACTATTCAGGCAGAACCCTTGACTTTCCCTTTAAAGAAGTTAAAGATTAAATGAATTTAAACAAGCTATAAAGACTAAAGGCTAAAGTTTAATGAATTTCGTAACCCTACTATAAAATGTGCCTGAGATTGGATTTTCTGCAGGGCTACTTGGATCCTGAATATTTCATGTCCGGACAGTTGACTGAGAAAAGTGATGTTTATAGCTTCGGAGTGGTAATGCTGGAGTTAGTTACTGGTCGAAAACCAATAGAACACGGGAGCTATGTTGTGAGAGAGGTGAAAACAGCTATGGGTAACCAGAGGACAAAAGATTCAAGCAACCTAGATGCCATCCTTGATCCTGCTCTCGATCCGGGAAAACCACTGAAAGGCTTAGAGATGTTTATTGATCTGGCGATTAGGTGTGTCGAAGAATTGGCAGCCAACAGGCCTACAATGAATGAGGTGGTTAAAGAGCTTGAGAACATCCAGCAGCTGGCTGGTTTCAATGGCAATGCTGAAATGGTATCCACCTCAACAACTTACAGTGAGACAACAGAAGGGAGTTTTTACCACGATTATAACAAAAAGGCCTTCTTCGAGTACAGTGGAACCTTTCCACATTCTGAGATGGAGCTTCAGAAATAATTTTTCATTACACTCAGAGTGTTGAACATAAACCTCTTGCAGTTTCTTTGGATCAAGCACATCACTTACCTTCAACATTTTGATGCTGTTGTTGTATATAGCGGGATGAGAACACACAAATACCTTCCCTCTCTGTTAAAACATGCAGAAGCATAGATCTCTGTAGTTTGCCAGTCTCCATGTGGAGAATGTACCTTTGCATGAAGTGAAGTTTGAGATTTTTTCACATTTCCAATGATTTTACCCTAAGAAAATCATGCTAGGATTTCTTTGTCTACTTCCAACCTGTTTGTTTCACTTGGTACTGAATGTTTTATGATACTGGACAGGTTCTGATCTTTAGCAGATGCGAAATATGAAGGCACCAAGTTTTTGATTTGCAGAACATGCTCTGTGTACTTAACCAAAGGAAACTGTTTAATTTCCCACTAATCCACAGCTAATTACCATTAATTCCCCAAAGTTCATTGAGGTCAGTTATCTTTGCTATGCCTGCCAAAAAACAGAGACATTATGTTGCCCTATGATTCAGTGATGGCAAATCTATAATTGACTATCCAAAACTATCAGAACATCCATTAATCAGAACAAAAATTACGACCTTTTTTGTACTGTTTTTCTTACACGAACAAGTTTTCCCTATGATTCATTGATGGCAAATCTATAATTGACTATCCAAAACTATCGGAATCTTTGAACCTGCGTACGATCACTTCCATTTAGTAAATCACAAGCAATAAGCACAAGTTTTCCGCATGATTCATTGATGGCAAATCTATAATTGACTATCCAAAACTATCAGATTCTTTGAACCTGCCTACGATCACTTCCATTTAGTAAATCACAAGCAACAAGCACAGGTTTTCACTTACTTTCTCATTAAACAAAAATGGATCTGCAAACTAATGACTCAGAACAATAAAAAACACCAGCTTATCAAATAATTTTCCAGTACTCTAAGAACCGGAGGGACCTAAAAGGTTAGGGTTCGGCTAGGCCTTCTCTTCTCCGATCTTAACAAGCCCCAGTCCTGGAGGACCTAGAAGGTTAGGGTTCCGTCAAGCCTTCTCTTGTCCAATCATAACAAGCCCTAGCAGGTAATGAAAGCATTACAGACCCATTTATACCACGTGTCAAAGATGTTCGCGTCTAAAATTCCTATCCAGACTCCAAGCTCAAAGCCATGTTCTTCCTTCTGTCTCTGTAGGAAATATAGAAATTTAATCAAAAAGCTTGGACACCGGTGACTGCGCTCAAAAGTCAACCTTTTGCTCATTTTGTTTATTTAGGAATAATTAATTAATTTTTTGTTTTTAAAAAGATTGAAGCAATCGTTATTAACCACCAAATCAATATTTTAAAGTTATAATTAATTAATTAATGTTGATTTTACCAAATTCAATGGAAAAATTAAGAAAAATAATTGAAGCAGTAGCAGCACATTGCTGAAAAATTCAAAGTGCTGGGGCTGATAGGGTTGACGTTCTTTTTTTTTTTTTTTAGATTACATAGGTACGTTCTTTGAATACATAGGTACGTGCCGAGGTAGCAGCAACGTGCTGGTGCCTATCTGTTTAGATATGTTTTTTATTCATTAAAGAATAGTCAGATAGGTCAAAATTGTATAGTTTGACCTGACTGTGTTTCTAAAATGTACATCCACTAAATATCTGTAATACGACAACTATATACTATTCTTTTATATACTATTCTTTTAAAGCATGGTATTAATTAAAATTTAAATAGATAAAAAATACAATGTTATTTTTTCTCAGGAAAAAAATCACTGCAGCACTCACTTCTCTTTTAAAAAACCCGTTAAGCACTTAGATTTTGATGGTTATTACACAATTCAGAGCTATAGATCAAAATATTAAATCTATTATTAGACTAGTTAGAATGGACTGATTATATTAGATCTCGAGTTGAATCTAGATGGAAATTAGAATGTGGTCACCAAATATCTACTTGTTTGCAAACAAGATGGATGCAATAGAAGGTTATACATATTATAAGTGTATAATATGCAATAATATAGGGCATAATAAAAAAATACGTTCCAATCAATAACCCATGTATCATCATTTATTAAGTTACTTTTTTAAGCATATTAAACTTATATAATTTCACATCAATCACAAGTACTATTATATCTGGATGCCATGCGCTCATGGTGATAGATTGTTTGCTTATGTTGAGCATCCACATTTGAACAATGATTAGGGTGAGTATTACTATGAGTATGAAGAACATACCTATTGTATTCATGCCTATTGTATTCATTATAGAGCATGGGTTATAATACATTCATATCGGACCCGCCAACACTTTTATCCTACGGTTGCAAGATCAACATCAATTAGAGGATATATTGTTGACATTGTAAGTATATTTAATTTTAATATATTTTCAATTTATGCTTAATTTAATTATCATTAAATGTTATATTTTGATGCAATTATAATTTAAATCATCATGTAGGAAGAGACCACTACTTACTATCATACATATAAGCAGACATGACTACAATTAACGAGACCAGCCATATATGGTCCAAGTTAGTTTTTGGGATGTCAATTGTCTTAACCATATCATGCTTAACCTTGACTTGATCTATACACTAATTGAATAATGCAGACATGAGACACACATGTCCCCTTTTAGAGATGGAAAGATGACACCGACACTACAGGATGTGGCAGTTTTGATTGGATTGCCTATTAATGGAATGTTAATCACATTTACTGATGTTCGTAATATGATTGCGTTATGTGAGTAATCATTTGGAGTAACACCCTCTCATTCTGAATACAAGAAGGATAGCATACATCTTAAATGGATTGGAGATTCGACACCACCAAATAATACTGACGAGGAGGTTTTAAGGATAGCATGTTTGTTATTATTGCATTAATTATTATGATGATTTTAATTTGTTTGCAGGTATGTTAGGGCATATATACTTTATATATTTAATAGTGTATTATTTAATGACCTCATAGAGATATATTTTCTTTTACTTTATCTAACAGTCCTAAATTTTTTTGATGCTATTCCTACATAAAATTGGGGATTTACTTGTATAGATATTTATGTCTTGCTTGCATGAAAAGGGCCAAACAGGCTGTAGGATATTTGGTACTTCTACATGTATAAATTGAAAAAATTTAAATAACTATTTAGATTTAAATGTTTTCATGCATAACAAACAAAATGTTTTTATTCAATAAAAGTTATAGTTATGAGAACATCTTCATGTGGGCGGGCTCCAGATATAGAGATTGAGCTCGATAGACAACATGTTATCTAGGTATTTTTTGAACTATTTTTTAAATAAAATAATTAACTGCACTGAATTATTGTTATTTGATATTTATTGAACTTATAATATGCAGGTCATTTGGATGCATTACTCGAAAGAAAAATTGATTGTTGCTCCAGTTGTCTGCATTAGCAGAATGAATGAATATATGGATAACAATGTTCTCGCTAATATGTTTTCAGATAGTCAAGCTACACTTCCCGGATTGGGTAATGCAATAGTTCAACTACAGACAATACATTTTAATCGATATCAACTTGAATAATGCTTTGCGCATCATTACTCGTAGGGATAAAAAATGATGATTATGACTAGTTAGGCTGGTATATTACTTATATATCACAATGAAATGCACAAAGAAATGAGATATTTACAGAGATACATTTTATTGTTATTGACAAAAAGTATATGATTTGGTATATTAGTATAACACGATGATTATTACTTCAAATCCCAAGCAGGTCCCTTTACTTGAATATACACAATACAAGCAATATGCCTAACATATTCAACATTACATAAGTATTTTTATGATTAATATATGTTAACCGTTGAGTTTTATGTATTTATCTTTTAATTTAACATTAATATTTTATTAATATTAAGCTGACTTCTTGTTATTGCAGGGTTGAGAAGTCGCATCTTATCTTCATGGTATTAACAATAAAAGTGAAGTTCACTGTCACGACTCGAATCCCGGGTCGGTGACCGGCAACGCAGGAACGGTGTCGAAAAGACACCACACCTACGCTAAGCCTCAGAACAGACGTATCAAAAGAACAAATTATTCAAAAATACGCAACATTTTATAATCTTCAGAAATATTATGTTATTCAAAACCGATGAACCCAAAAGATAGTTCAAAACTCTTCATCAGTAATTAAAACAAAAACAATAATCCATAATACTTATTAGATTGTCAAAATCCAAACTTAATTAAAACAGAGTAATAGTGGAGCATCTAAGACATCGAATCAAAACTAAAAGAAAAGCCTCATAAAATAAGCAAGGTATATCGACCAAAACTGAAGAAGCAGGAACACTCAACAAAGTCCACCTGCTAATAGAAACTAAGAACCTGAAATAACATTAAAAATGAGGGGTGAGTTCAATCAACTCAGTGAGGGAATAATTTTTAATATACATTTTAGATATTTTAGATATTAATAGTTTACAAAATAATTTATCTTGATATACATATACATATACA
>NW_011499876.1:1485057-1486442 GCF_000495115.2 Populus euphratica | reverse complement strand
TAAACTGAAACTTTCACAACTTAAGGACCAAAATAAATTTTGGTCATCTTCAACCTCAAGACCATTCTGTCCAGATTTTCCAGCAAGGTTAAAATGAATTTCTTAACCCATAAAAATTAATTTAAATCAATTAACTCATAAATCCTTATTTTCAACAACATATTAATTAATCACCTAACATTAAACCCTTAATAATCATAAATCAATCTTAACAATATAAACTTTCAATCCTTATAAACCCTAATCTCTTCTTTAATCATTCTATAAACAAACCATAATCGAAAGTAATACAAAGAGAACCACTTACTTGCTACTTCTACCTTTCTTGAACCAAAAACACAAGATCAAAAACTAAATTCTTTGGTGTGAGGAGGGGAGGGTCATAGTGGCTATAAAAATTAGAAAAGAGAAAAGAAATTCTCTTGCAACTCTTCCTTAAATACCTAGGTTAACTTAGGTTGGGTTTGGGCTCACTTAGGTTTAAGTTTGGGCTAAAAGTTTGGGTCTTACATTCACATTGTAGTGTCTAGGCAGTTAAATATTTGTTGCATTGAACTTGAAATTTTTTGGAGAGATGCTAACTCTTGATGATGTTATGACAGAAGACGAAATCACTCAGGCAAGAGTAAGAGCTGGATTCAATTGTGCTACTGATGAGCCTAAATCATCTAGTAGATGATGTAAATGTAAACAAATAGATGAGTTATATTTATATATTTTGGTATTACTTGAATATTATATTGTTGAATTATTTTATATTCATTTTGCATATGTATATGTTTTTTTTTTTTTCATTTCTAGGACTACTTGTGATTATGGGATATGAGAATATGTTGAGTTTAGTTAGAATTTGTTGATTGCAGTTATTGTGGTTTTTTACAAGTTTTTTAAAGCGAGATAAAATTTTGGGTATAGTTCCTATATATAGAAAACTCTGTCTAAACTTTAATAAAATTATAAATATTTTAACTCTCTAAAATCATAAAAATAATAAAATTTTAGATTAATAAAAATTATGATTTTATAAATTTTTTTAGGCTTAAAACATGAAAATAATCCAAAACCTTATAATAGACAAAATGTTCTGATTGATTTGGTTATAATTCAACCATTTTATCAAATGCCCAGTTGTTTCTCCTTGAAAATATTGTAGTTTAGAAATACGATATTTCATTAATGTTATAGTTGTGAATTGCGACAACTAAGTTGTCGCTATTCAAAAATGCATTATGTAACAATTACGGTGTTTCTAAATTGTGATATTATTGAAATGTTTTGTTTTTAAACCACAATATCTTCAAATGATACGAATTTTTGTTGACATAAAAAAAAAAAGATCACCACCCTTTTTACCCACTTCCATGAGATATAAGGAGTTACATATA
>NW_011499876.1:1409206-1485031 GCF_000495115.2 Populus euphratica | reverse complement strand
TATATATATATATATATATATATATATATATTCAGGTCTGTTGCCCTCTAGGTTAAGCTTTAAATTAAATATGCTTAGTAAATTCTTAAAAAAAAATAATTTAATGTTTTGCAAGAGAAAAATAATTTGAAAAACACTTAAATTAGATTAAATTACAAAAATAAATATTTTTTAAAATTGAATGAGAATTGACATCAAATTACCTAGCTAACCTACCACGGAAGACTTGATCAACAAAATCAAATCCTAATAAAACTTAGATCGACCTTTTATTTTCCTTCAAAATAACAAACGTGATTATAACTTTTCTATTTTGTAAAATATATGAAGCTGAAACAGTTGAGTCCCAACAAAACTTGGTTTAGTCTTTTTTTTTTTTTAATATCATTATTTTAATTTTTTTAATATCTTGAAATGATATGATCTTAGATTGATTTTACCTGAATAAATCTTTATATAAAGCTAGGTTTAATAACTTTATATTTTTTTTAATAATACTACATAATCTTATTTTTACCACAATATATACACAATAAAAACGCTATCATGGAACCATGTTGCTGGTATTATTATCCTTCTTGGGTCATCGAGGACCTATCTCATAATGTCTCACGGTACTTTATTAAATACGTTTGACCTTATTTCATCTGGGATTTATTACATAAATTTAATGCCACAACCCACCAACTCCTTAGCTGGATGGTCCCATGTCTCACACAAGCCTGTTTTATTTAAATTTAAAAAACTTAATTTTATAGAAATATATGTATTTGATTAAAAATTATAAAAACTTGAAATTTTGTTTTGATTAATATGAATGTTTAAACTAATAGATTTTAAAGTTAATGGTTACGTAACTTAACAATATATAAAACTAGAAGTGATGAAAAAAAAATAAAAATTTGAGCTACGTTACTCCGGTTAAAAAACGCTTGAAATTTTTTGATATCTTGACTTTTTAGCACGCCAGCCAGCCTCCAAGTCGTCCCCTTTCATTATTAATTCAATGAAGGTGTTTGGTGAGAAGTCTATGTATTGTGTATTTTTTTTCTTTAAACTTGTGATCATGATATGAGAAATGGACAAAATTGTGCGACTCAACTTGAAAACAAATCCTCTTGACATGGTATAATGGCGTGTGGAGATGATTCAACCAGACAATATTTTTTGTGTGTGAGTTTTGACATGGTATAATTTGGAAAAAAATAGAAGGCCAAGTTTTCAACAGTTTGAATTGAAGACCTTCATGTGTGAGATTTAACTGCTGATACTAAATGGGATTTCAGTTTTTCGACTTTACCAACTGAAAACAAAGAGCTTCCTGTAGGGTTACTTGAGAGATGGGTTCAAGAATTCTTGTGTTCTTGGTTGTTGCTCTAATTCAAGTCTGTACCACACCTGCAGTGACTAACAATGATGATTGTAAGTTCTTTACAGTTAGTTTTTTCTTTTTTTTGGTAAATTACTTAGAACATGCATGTTGTTTTAGCACTCTTTTTATCCAAATTAGCATCAACTATCTAACGACCTCTTGTCTAACATATACTAAGATGAACTGTAGACTTAGAACTCCAGATTCCACTTGCTTTTGCAATTCCAAGAGTCAGGGAATCATTTCTGGCTTATGATTTACTTGGTTTTGATTCTGTAATTCTGGTTGTAAAGTAGAAGCTGGAGCTGGGAGATAATTTGTCAAACTCAGAAGTGTATCCAGCCTTCATTGGATGCCTTTTCCTGTTCTTATATGATGATTGCTGGAACTGGTGATGCTAGCTAGGCCCCAGAATTGTCCGTTAGGCTCGTTCAAGCTGGGGAATAAGACTAGTTATTGTAAATTTGTTTTTAGCTTTCGATATATAGACCAACGTACGTATATTCTTTTGATTCCTGACGCAGTTAATGCACTGAAAGCTCTCAAGGATATCTGGGAAAACGTACCACCATCATGGGTGGGGTCTGACCCTTGTGGAAGCAGGTGGGATGGCATTTTGTGCACCAATTCGCGTGTGACTTCCATGTAAGTCATTGGCTTTATTTCATCTTGTACAGCTTATTGAGGCTTGCAGATCATTCCTTCCTCTGCTTTTTTAGATTAACCCGACTTTTCTCATCTGCAGAACATTGGCAAGCATGGGATTGAAAGGAACACTGTCTGGAGACATCTCAAACTTGTCAGAATTGCAGATTCTGTATGTCTTCACACTGTGCACTATTACCTTTTTTTCTTTATGTTATGAAAAGGATCCAAGTATCCAATTTACAACAAATGTGCTTGGATTACTGTTCTAAAGGTTGATGCGACGCGTTAAGTACTGATTAAGCTCATGCCTCACTCGCGTATAGAGCTTCCTTTTGTATTCTAGATGTGCATTTCCTTTTGTATTCGAGATGTGCATCGCTTAGAATAACTGTTGCCAAGGGATTGATTTCAGTTATAGAGATTAAATGATAGAAAAAAAGGGATTAATTTCCTTGGAAAGGATTGCTATGAAACATTTCTAATAATTGCATCTTTATACAGGGATTTATCCTACAACCCAGAATTGAGTGGGCCTCTTCCTCCAGCAATTGGGGATTTGAAGAAGCTAACAAGCTTGTAAGGGGAAGCTCTATTGCACTATAATGTTATTTGATGCTCGATTTCTTTCCTGGTTTCATTCCTGATTTTCACTCCCCTTCCATTCTAGAATACTGGTTAGCTGTCGTTTCTCAGGTCCTATCCCTGATACAATAGGATCTTTACCGCAGCTCACCTATCTGTAAGTATATTTCAACTTGTAATATTCTTTCATCATTTGAAGTTCAGTTTATGCCCGTGGCAGCATTTCTAATGCTCTTCACTGGTATTACCTGCAGATCTCTCAATTCGAACGGCTTCACTGGATCAATTCCCCCTTCACTTGGCAATCTAGATAAACTTTATTGGCTGGATCTTGCTGATAACAGGCTTACTGGGAACATCCCAGTCTCTACAGGGACTACTCCTGGCCTTGACCTACTAGTTCATACAAAACACTTGTATGTCGATTCTCTTTGTTCTATCCATCTCATTGCTTCTTTCTAACTATAAATTAACGATTCTGTTTTCCATGTGTTAATGTTCCTCTAAAACCTATTTACAGTCATTTTGGATTTAATCAGCTCTCAGGCCATATCCCGCCTAAACTTTTTAGCTCAGGGATGGTTCTCATACATGTGTAAGTTCCATTCAGTTGTTCAAATGCTTGATGATGCTAAATAACTGCTTTATAGATTGGATATGAGATCATATTTTTGTTCTCGAATTTTTAAGATTACTTCACTTATGTTTGAATCTTTTGGAATTGCATAATTCATAATCACAGATATCTGTCCATTTAAGCATTTCTTTGATTGATTCTTTTGGTTTCTTTGTCTTTCTTTCGGCAGACTTCTTGAGAGCAACAAGCTGACAGGCAGCATTCCTTCCACCCTTGGCCTTGTGAAGTCTTTGGAGGTTGTGTAAGTATCGATATTGGAGACTCAAGTCATTTTGTACCGAGATTCCTGATGCTCAATGTTGTAATTGTATATGCAATGTTGGTTACAGGCGTCTTGATAATAATTCGCTCGCTGGACCTGTTCCTTCAAACATCAATAATCTTACCAGTGTCAGTGAGATGTAAGTATGGAGCGGAGAGATCTTCCATTACAACTGGTTTTATTGAAGTCATTAATATCTCTTATGGGAGTTTTTTCTATGTTAAGTGTGTTGCTTGGTGTCCAATTTTCAGGTATTTATCCAACAATGTTTTAACTGGGCCACTTCCCAACCTTACTGGCATGGATCTCCTCACCTACTTGTAAGATTTTACATGGTTTAGGCGTACATATAATCAATTGTTGAGATGAATTCTAGCTCTACTTTCTTCTCTCTGTGTATTTTGACGAAAATGTTGTTTGCAGGGACATGAGCAATAATAGTTTCGAAGCTACAGATTTTCCTCCATGGTTTTCAACCTTGCAGTCTTTGACAACATTGTATGGTTCTCTGCCTCCTTTCTCAGTTAAATCTGCTCTCCCTAAACTGTGACATATACATTCCTAAGCTCATTAAAAGCACAAACGCTTTCCATCATCTTGCTTTGAATGAGCTCTTATACTAACTTACTTGACAGATTACAGCCATCTGCGTGTTCTAATGCTTTCGGCATATCAATCATGTGTTTTCTTTTCTCTTAAACTCAAGAAAGTTTCTCTATAAATTATTAGTTCTTATTTTCTAATCACCTATCTCCACATACACTTTTAAGCAGCATGATGTTTGGGCTGTATATTCGTTCTGCCCTTCTGTAACATTTGGCTTTCTGTACTATCTTCTTATTGAATTATTTATTTATTTTTTGGTACAAATTCCTGTTGAACTCATAGAAACTTGGGAGTCTAACCTCCAATCTGAGTAAGTAATATCTACTTGAGTAATCTCTATCTTGTAGATGAATGAACCATTACATTAAGCTTCTCACAGCTTTATACTCTTTCATAACTCCTCCTTTTGTATTTAGCTTTGCTCATCCTAAGCTTTATTATCTCTTTGTAGTTTTCATAAAATGTGCCATTTGATTTGTTTGTGTAAAAAATGCTATTAGCATCCACTTCATGAAACCTCATATTTCATATGCATTTGTTCATAAAGGCACAAGACTTGATTTTTCTCATGCTTTTGCTGACATGATGCAGCCTTCTTTTCTTTACATGATGCAGCCTTCTTTTCTTTCTCATTATCCATTCTCTTCATATTGATGTATGTGCTGGCCTTTACAATGCTGGAAAATCTTGGCAAATTTCTCCAGCTTCAGTTATAGGGCTTGCCATATTATGTCTCCTTGGTTCTTTGTGTGTGCATGCATGCAAAGTTCACAATGATAAAGTGCATGAGTGCCTAGTTGCTGTTTGGACTTTGAAAACGTAAAAAGAGATTAAGACCCCAGTCTTAGTATGATATCATTACCTTTTCATTGCAGGGTGATGGAGACAACACAACTTCAAGGACAGATTCCTTCTGACTTCTTTAGCCTTTCCAATTTGCAGACTGTGTAAGAGTCAGCTTCAAGCTGTTCAACGAAAATTAGCTTATGCCTTTCTTGGATTCACACAAAATGGGTTTAGATAGATATTTCCATGTTATGACATGGCTGGTTGATAGCTGATTTGACTTCTGGTGACAGGGATGCAAGAAATAACCAGCTCAATGGCACATTGGATATTGGAACAAGCACTATAAACCAACTGTCATTGATTGATTTGCGAAAAAATAAAATTTCTGGCTTCACAAACAGACCAGGAGTAGAAAAAGTGGGCGTAATGTAAGCCAGATTCTTTGTTTGTATCCATTACACTGTTAGACAAGACCATTTCAGTACTCTTGAGAAAGTAGAATTGCCAGGATAAATGCTTGTTTCTAGCTTTATCTTGTTTACCTGTTAAAATTTTGCAGACTTGTAGACAACCCAGTTTGTCAGGAAACAGGAGTGACAGAAAGATACTGCAGTGTTCCCCAAACCGAATCTTCCTATTCAACGCCTCTTAATAACTGTGTAGCTTCTTTGTGCTTTGCCAATCAGATTTCCAGTCCGAACTGTAAATGTGCATTTCCATACACAGGACTTCTAAAGTTCAGAGCTCCTTCATTCTCGAACCTGGAAAACAACACTTATTACACTGTTCTTGAAAAGTCTCTGATGAACTCATTCAAGTTACATCAACTTCCTGTGGATTCGGTTAATCTAAGTCATCCAAGAAAAGATTCATCAACTTACCTTGTTTTGAATCTGCAAGTGTTTCCATTTGGCCAAGATCGTTTCAATCGAACAGGAATTTCAAGTATTGGTTTTGTGCTGAGCAACCAGACTTTCAAGCCTCCATCGCTATTTGGACCTTTCTTTTTTATTGGCGATGCGTATCTAAATTTCGCAGGTAGTCTCATAACTGATACAGAACTATAAGAAAAACTTATCCTAGTGTTTCTCCTTTCTTATCGTAACATCTCTGTCCTCCCTCTTTCTACTCATCCAGGAGAAGTTACAGGATCAAAAAAATCATCTAACACTGGTGTTATCATTGGAGCTGTGGCGGGTGGCTCTGTTCTCCTGCTGCTATTGCTGGGCGCTGGGCTCTATGCTCATCGCCAAAAGAAGAGAGCAGAAAAGGCAACTGAACAAAACAATCCTTTTGGTATGAAAAGGCTTTGATTATTTACTTGGTATTTACAGTTATGGAATATCATGGATTTGTTTTGTTTCTTTTTCAGCACAGTGGGAATCAAACATGAGTATCGGAGGTGTTCCTCAATTAAAAGGAGCCAGAAACTTCTCTTTTGAAGAGCTCAGGAAATACAGCAATAACTTCTCAGAGACCAATGACATTGGTTCTGGGGGTTATGGAAACGTAAGTCTGATTCTCTCTGAAAGCCTAGCCACATCCGCGCATGGATATTTGCATTTGAAATATTCATGTTCCTGATGCACATAAAGATTTAAATCAAGAAAACCCTTAATCTCAAGCTCTTCGGAAAAGGTGCACAGCACTTGATTCTTGTCAATCATGATTCTTATATTACAACTTCACTGCATCTGGTCTGGTTTTCTAAAATCTTTACATGGTAAACTATGCCAATTTTGTCCTAAATCCACCCGACAAAAACCTGTGAAAAAGAGGCCTGTTAGTATTCAATTTTACTGGGCTCATTTCTCACACTAGCATGGTCATAGTATATTTTCAAAATACACTTGCTGATGTTCTTACCATTCAAGTGAAATGCTTTTTTGTTCTGCACTTCAATTATTTACTGATTCTTTCAGAAAAAAATTTCCCCTGATACTGTCTTGTTGAAGGGATCCAAACGCTTTCTCTAGTTCATTGCCAGAAGAAGAATCCCCCGCATTGATGTTTTTTTGTTCCTTTTTGGTTTCGGAAACACGAGGAATTTATATATGATAACATCCTTACAGGTTTATAGAGGAGTTCTTCCTACTGGAGAACTAATTGCCATCAAACGAGCTCAACAAGGATCGATGCAAGGTGGGCTAGAATTCAAGACTGAGATTGAACTTTTATCCAGAGTCCACCACAAAAATGTTGTAAGCCTTCTAGGCTTTTGCTTTGACAGAGGTGAACAAATGCTCGTATATGAGTTTGTTCCAAATGGCAGTCTCATGGAAAGCCTATCAGGTACTTTCATCGGCACCTATGAGCTATCAATGCTTCGATTTGATACTTGGAATTTGCTACCATACAATCTTTTTTTCATGAAAATTTGGTGTATGCCATCTAACAAAACTCTATTGCTTTAATTCTTGTGCATGATGAAGCTAAAATATAAATGTAGATAAAACCACACTAACCCCTCACACTCTCCTATTTGTCCTTTCAATCCAAGCAGGGAAGACAGGAATCAGGCTTGATTGGGTGAGGAGACTAAAAGTGGCCCTTGGTGCAGCAAGAGGTTTGGCCTATCTGCATGAACTTGCCAACCCTCCCATTATCCACAGGGACATAAAATCAAGCAACATACTATTAGATGAGCGTTTAAATGCAAAAGTTGCCGATTTTGGTCTCTCCAAGCCTATGGGAGACAGCGAAAAGGGTCATCTGACTCATGTTACAACTCAAGTGAAAGGGACGATGGTCAGTGCCTCCATACCTCCACTCCATCTGCGTCATACCATTATTTCTTACTGTTCTTATGGTATATGGAATTAAAATGAAAAAATATCATCATCTTGGCTCTGTGTGTACATGCAAACAGGCCGATTCGTTATATGTTATATTACAAGAATACATAAACTACGATTGATTTTACAAAATGAAACGCAGTTTTGGCACGACCGGACTGGATGATAGAATTGATTGTATTAATTATTGCATTTTTTTTCCCAGGGTTATATGGATCCAGAGTATTACATGACCCAGCAGCTGACAGAGAAGAGTGATGTTTACAGCTTTGGAGTTGTCATGCTCGAACTATTAACCGGAAAAAGGCCGATAGAAAAGGGGAAGTACGTGGTGAGAGAGGTAAAGACGGCATTGGATAGAGCAAAATATTTGTACAACCTCGGCGAACTTCTTGACTCAAGCATTGGTTTAGACACAACATTGAAAGGTCTCGATAAGTTTGTGGACGTTGCACTGAAATGTGTAGAAGAGAACGGAAGTGACCGGCCAACAATGGGTGAAGTGGTGAAAGAGATCGAGAATATCTTGCAGCTTGCAGGTCTGAACCCTAATGCGGATTCTGCATCCACTTCGGCAAGTTACGACGATGCAAGCAAGGGAAATGCTAAACATCCATACATTTTTAGCAAGGATGCCTTTGATTACAGTGGGGGCTTCCCAGTTGCGAAGGTAGAGCCACTATGAGTGAGCGTATGAACTTGGCTTGGCAAATGTTTCAGTGATACTTGTTCCTCGAGAGTACGGGTTGCCATTTTTCTTGTGTGTTTGCACTTCGTAGCATATAATGCATCAGAATTGTAGTTATTTGCTTTGTGAATATTTAATTTAGCTCATGAATTCTCAGAACTGCAGTTCTTCACTTGTGGATTTACTTGCCATATAAAACTTGTTTTGGGTTAATTTTTCAATAGAAATAGAAAAATTACTGACCTCTAAAACCCAATGGCTCTAATTAAAATTTTAGGACGTAGATTAACCTAGTTAAATTCAGTTTAATTAATACAATTTTTTTACATGAAATAATATTTTTTTAATTAAAATAATTTTATCCAGGTTAAGCTAATGATTTGATATATAAGGGGAAAGACTTGGTAGGTAAAACTCCTCATTCTCAATTGTTATTAGTAATAAAGATGGTAGAAGAATTACGAAGACTCTCTTTTTCATAACATTGACAATGATATGTGCTATTAAATATTAGAGGACAAAATGAACTATTGTACTGGTCAATAATGCTGTCGTTGGCGGTTTCCATATTAATATCATATAATTGATATTAATTTAAAATTCTAGCATTCATGCTAGAGTGTACTTATTCATTGAAGTAGTTTAAGGTAATAAACTTTTTGTTATTATTAAGAATGAATTATTTATTTTTAAGATTTTATTATTGTTTTTCACTTGTACAATTAAAATCATTGTAATATGTTTTTTAAAACTCTAACAGCACCATTTTAGTTCAATATAAATTTAAACAATGTTTTTGAACAAAACAAATGAAATTCAAATATATTTTAAAAATTAAAATGAACTTAATCTCTACATTTAAGAGAAAAATCAAATATTAAATTGAGAATAAAATAGTAAAATACGACGCAAGTAAGAGCACAGTAAGAATCCAAAACATTCAAGTAAATGTTTTTTTTTTACTTTTTTTGTAATAGTAAATGAATTTTTTTAAATAAATTTCTCATTCACATTAATTAAATAAATTTCCAGCTATCATCACTTCTAGCATATGCTGTACTGATTGTTTGCCGTCGAGGATCAATACATTTCTCGCGTGCTGTGCCAGTTGTTCGTCGGGCCAGGTGTTGGAATTTCCAAGAGAGAGAGGAGCCTTGCAAGAGCTGACGGAGGGGAGTGGTCGGAGGGGGGCCGTGTGTCTGCAATCAGAAGGACAGACTCGTTTGGAAGAAATTCTGATATCTTTATGGATCTTTTTCAGCTGTCGTCACCTAGACAAGTTTGTCTCCGGAGTAAATGCTGAGTGGTCAAGCTGGTGACTGACGGAAGCATTCTTTCCACGAGTGAGTTCAAATATTATTTGGAGTTTACTTTGGCTTATCTCCTGATTGACCAGAATTTATTTATGTGAATTTAAATGGCCAGCAAAAGACTATTAAATTTAATAATTTTATTGATAAAATTTTTTATTGGTATTTGTATGAATAGTTTGTTGATGTATATGTTATCTATTGATTTACGGACATAAACAATCCGTTAAAAAAAACTAATGTTGATAATTTATGGACTGTTGTTAAGTTTGTCAATGATAAATATATTAATGGATTTACAAATTAAAAGAGCACGTCAAAAACAAATTTATCCGTTTTATTCTATCGGTATATTCATCGATAAATATAACATATCACCGGCAGAATACCATCTATAATTCTATCAGTGTGTTAGCAATAGCAGTGACATATACAGTAATTCCTTTTCATCTCTCTGGAATATATCGACAGTCTAGTTCTGTCGGTAACCCTATCAGTAATAGTGATATTTGTAGTAATTTCTTTTCAACTCTAGTATATACTGATAGAGTTGTGTCGTTGGTAACCCTTTCAGTAATATTTTAAAAATATTTTCTTTAGTATAAAAATAAATTATTTATTAAAAATTAAAACATTTGTACATTCAAAAACAATAAATCTAAAATAGAGGCAACGTTGGAGGAGAAAGATGATGGTTGCTGGAACTATAGGGCCAATTAGGGGTTGCATATGAACCACTCATCTATGATATCATCTCCATTACCAATAAGCGGAGTTCTTTATAATCAGTATTGAGTCGTTCATATTTATCATTAAGATGAGTTGTCTGATCTTGTACCTATTGGTCTAATATCACCGCAAAATCCAGAGTCTGTATGCTCATAATCAATTACGAGCATTTAACTGTCGAAACACTATGAGTTGTTTGCAAGTTCAGTTATAGTGTTAGAGAGTTTGTACACCTGATTTCTATCGAGTCTACTAGATGATCTTGCCTTCAACCATAAATCCAGATCGATATCTAGATGGTTCGAAAGATCGTCCCTGTATCTCTTCTTCAATTGTTGTTATATGTATCCTAGAAAGAAAAAATAAATTCATCAAATTTAAGAAAATAATAACTTACACATGAGTTTCAACAGAAAAACTCTATTGGGCGTGGCTCGAGTCTAAGACTCATAGCTTGCAATAAAAAATATTTTTAGTTAAGCATATTTATAAAAAAACAACCAATAAAAAATCCTTCCAAACTGCCATATTATTCCAGCTTGGAATCTCTCTTTCTTTTGCATATTTTTTGGATTTTTTTTGCACATCGTACAAAAAATCACGCAACCTATATAGTACAAATTACTTATTTGTTAGTAAATGAAAAATAAAATTTTAGCATTTGGAATAAAAAAATTATCCTAAATTCGATTTTATCTGATTGTAGAGTGATTATCTCAAACGCTCCTCACAAAATTATCATCAACTCTCTCCTATTCAATTTTTCCCCTGAAGTCAAAATTTATAAAAGGAAAATTTCAAGAATTTCAATAAACGGTTCAAATTAACATAAAAAAATATTTAAGTTAATACTAACCTTGAACTTTGAAAACCATGCATCAACCCGTGGTTTCTATTTAGGATATCTGGAAACTTGTCTTTATTGAAATAATTGAATTTCCATCGATGATTTAAAGGCCAATATTATTGTTCTAGCAACCTCAATATTTGTAAACTTAAAATTGTATTCGTTAAATAATATTATTTTTTTAAAAATTATTAAACATGCCGTTGTGAAAGCAAAACAAGCTTATATTGAAAGGTCATCCTTTCTCTAGCCTCATACTTGCAGGTAAATGGATCCGGTTGTGAAGAGACCCCCTTGATGTTGTGGCATCACACTCGACGAGCCCTCGTCATAAGTCAATATGTGTGCCTCAAGTGCTTGTTCTTGGTCAGCACCTAATGACTCATGGTTGTCAGCATCGCTGCTAGAAGAATTAGCAGCGATTCTGTCCTCTCAACGTGTAATAGACTTTTCCATACACATCCACACAAATTAATGGATTAAAAGAAATTAAAAGATTCCTATTTTTTAAAAAAATTTCAGAAACATCTACCTTATACGGGAAACTACCTAAACTTTTTAAACCTGGAAATACATAATATATATGCCACAAACTAGTTTATTTTATTCAATTTCTTCCAACAATTTAGCATAATTCAATTTCATAGAAAAATTTCATTCTCTATGTGATAATATTTTTAATCATAAATTTACAAAAAAATATTTTAAATTTAAAAAAATTCAAAATAATAATTAAAATTAATCCTAAATATTTAATTGAAAATGAAAAACAAAATTGAAAAAACAACATCTAAAATTCAACAAAATAATGAAAAATATATTACAATAACTCCTAAAATTAAACACAATTATTTCTAAGTGATCATATTTTTAATCCTAAATTTATAAAAAATTATTCTAAATGGAATAAATACAAAATAGTAATTAAAATTATTTCTACACATTTAATTGAAATTGAACAACAAATTTGAAAAAATAACTAAATTTCAACAAAATAATGCAAAAATTATTTCAATAACAACTAATATTAATGTCATTTATTAATTAATAAAATGATTAAGAACACAAAATTGAACAAAAATAATGCTCTATTTTAGCTCTTAATTAAGAACAACAAATTTGAAAAAAACATAATGAAAAAAAACACCAAAAAAAAAAGAAAAAGAAATAAAAAAATTCTTACCTTAATGACGTGCTTTATTTCAGCTCTTAATTAAAAAAAAACAAAAAAAACAATAAAAACAAATACATTGTTAATAAATCCAAAAAAAAAAGAAGAAGAAGGAAAATGAAGAAAGGCAACATGCCTTAGGATGTGAAGAAAAGAGAATGCTTAATCTAAGGTGAAAAGGAGAAAGAGAAGAGAAGATAAAGCCTTGATCTATCATGATTCAAGTTTTTTATTTTAGTTTTTACCTATAGAAAATTAAATATTAATATTTTTAATACTTCAATTGATGATTTCATCTATAAAGTCACATGGAGATTCTTAACTTGTGTGAAAATATTTAGAGAGCCCTTCCATATATTATCGATGACTTTTCTTTCCGTCGGTAATTCTATTAGGAAAAAAAATGAACAGTTAAAACATCATTAATTATTATTGCATTGAGAAGTGAATGGTTCCCATAATCCCTAGAATATACCGACAGACACATTCTGTTAGTATACTCATTTGTATACCATAAATAGTGCTAGGTTGTAGGGGCACAATTCCCATAGTCTCTTAAATATATCGTCAAACACATTTTATCAATATACTTGTATGTAATGAATACTATTAACAATGTCAGGGTAAAGGGGAACAATTTCCATGGTTTTTGGAATATACCATAGGATACATTTCGTCGATATACCTGTATATAATAAACATCGTGAATAGTGTCATGGTGAAGGGGCATAGTTCCATGGTCTTTGAAATATATTGACAAACACATTTTGTCACTAAACCTATATGTAATAAACACCATGAATAGTGCCAGGGTGAAGGGGAACAGTTCCTATGGTTTCTAGAATATATCAATAGATACTTTCTGTTCATATTCCTATATATAATGTATAGTCTGTCAATATTTTTATCGGTGTAAAACGATGTTTGATGACAAATTGAATCTATATTCCCTATTTATCCATCTTACAAATACTTAAATTCATAACTGCACACAAAGCACAATAACACCGGTTCATATCACAATAAAAAATAAATATTTCCTTGTCTTTCAATAATAAATTAACATCATTGTCATTACATTGAAGTGAATCTTCTCTATAAATATTACATTATAGTTTATGGCATTACACATTTGTGTTGCGCAAATTCATCAGAATTCTCTTCTACTTCATCAATTGACCCGTCCTTATCTCTATCGTAATCTTGTATGTTGATTTTGTTATTATCATCTTCATTGACTTGTGTTTATGCGCTAAAGCTTAAAACATCATTCAACTTCTCCATATCAACATCAATAAAAAAAATTCTTGACAATGCAAAAATTTAAATTTTTTTCTAAGTCAATAGACAGAGCAACTTAATATGGATCAACTAACTCACCAAATTACAAGACATCATCTTCCATAATTAATTTATCGTTGCTTGCAAGGAATTCAATAATGTATCAGTTTATGATATTATAGGAGATAAATTGTTAAAAAATAAAGACATGTTAAGTATTATACTTACTGAATAAAAGTTTTCAGTTCATCGCAATGAAATAACATATAATTATGTGTTTGTCTGAATTCTATTTTTGAAAAATATATTCCCCTTATAATACTTTTTGGTATGGGTTGTCTAGGATGAGATAATATTGACAAGTTCCTACTTAAAGGCACATCCCTACCATTGTTATACCTTGGATTATAATTGATTTTTGTTCTCAATTAAGACTCGAAATAGTACTAGATAAATATTAAAATCTCTTCAATAATATAGGCCTCACATATCGAAACCTCAACATATGCCTTTGTTTTTTGCTTTTCTCTTAAGGTTGAACAAGTACTTGCATGAAATTAAATGTATGTTTTGAAATAAGCAAAGGAAGATAATAAAATTTTAATCATGATGCATGTGTTAACCCTAACCTCTTGAATAGATACATCCATTTATATTGTACTGGGCGTCCAACATTTGCCTCAAACAGTAAATGTATGGGTAGATGCTTTATCAAGATGAAAAATGTTAGAGAGAATATCATCTCAAGTTTGCATATTGTCTAGATGATATTCATTTTAAATCTCTTTATGTTTTGTATCTGCAACTTGTTGGAGCATATATCTCTAAAGTAATGACTGATCTTTATGAGTGCATCCTATATCCCTTTTAACAATAAATCCTATTAAGTTAATGGAATTGGTGTTTGCATAAACATGTGACAATTATAGCTCTTCATTTCATACAATCTGCAATCCTCTAAATTCACTAACCTTGATATGCTTGAGGCATATCTATCAGGAAAACACAAACTTTTAAGCCATTGATAAAGAAGAAACTATGTATTCTTGTTTAAGACAAAGCTGACTTTGGGATTTATGACCCATGACCCAACATAAACTAACTCTATATTTTTATGGTGACAAAACAAAGTTATATTCATTCTAACCTTGATGTTGTCTCTTGTCTTTCTCTTCATGTCAATAACATGTTGAAAATGTTCTCAAACACATTCTTTTCCATGTCCATGATATCAAGGTTATGGTGGAGAAGATATGTTTTCCAATAATAAAGCTCCCAAAAAATACTTCGCTTTACCGAATTGTGGGTCAAACAAAAACCAAGAAACTTCTGCCTACTGGATTGAAAACCAAACACAATGTCACCATACTCTGATACCATATTATTCAAAATTTTCACCTAAAAGAAGTGCTTATGCATCATCCCTTCTAACCATGCCAACTAAGAAGTCCTTTATGTGTTTTTTGAACTTACAATCTATTAGCAAGAACCACTAGTGACAGTAAAAAAAAACACTTTAAGGTCGATTATTAGTGTGAATGCCTTGTTATTTTTCATACTGTATGGGCATGCTAGTTTCAATGTGTGCTCCAATTAGAAACTATTCTATAAACTAGAAAATCATTGATAGTCTACATCAAAACTACTTTTATTAGAAAATTTTTTTCCTTCATACATTATAAGTTAAAGTCTCAATGACCACAACTACTTCAACTCATCAATCAATGGTTGAAGATAAACATCTATATTCCGACCTGGACTATTAGAACAGGGTATAATCATAGATAAAAACATGAACTCCAGCCTTATACACATCTCTAGTGGCAAGTTGTAAACCATGAGTATCACTAGTCAATAAGAATAAGGAGCATGAAATGACCCAAATGGATTGAATTCATCTATTCATAACCCAAGACGCACATTCCTTATCTTTACTGAAAACTAAGGATGTATATTGTTAAAGTGTTTCTAGGCTTCACCATCGAAAAGGTACACCATCATTTTATCCACCGTATCATGTGATTTGTGCCATGTCATGTGCTCAATAATTTTTGGTGACATGAATAACCTTTGCAATCTAGGTGTGATTGGAAAATATCTAAGTCTTTTATGTGTGATAGGAGTCCTTCCTCTAGCTACCAGTTATGAGTTTACAACGAGAATGCCCATATGTTCTACACTCGGCCAACTCTATAATTTCAAGGTAGTATAACTTGTAAAAGTTTGAACAGATATCAATTTTCTAGTATCCTAGATCGATGAGTTTCATCATGGATATAGTAGCATAAAAGTTCTCTTTCAGCCTGTTCCTTTCAAGTAAAATGCTTCTCGGCTATTCAAAAATTCTATTATAACTGGCCTCACTCAACCTATTATCTCATTTGATGTTGAACACCTGTGTAACGACTAATAATTTATGATGATATATGTAGCCATCCTATAATGGTTTATTAAAATCTTTTAAAACATAAAAAAACCTACGCGTATCTGCATTAAGTTCTTTATCTACAATTAGACATTGACCAGTATGATCGTAATTCATTTTTATTGCATCCATAACCATATTCCTATAAGGATTACTATTGTCATCTACAAGTCTATATACATTGCTAGAATTAGAAGTTGACTTAACCATCATTTCTATTATGGTATCGTGAGGAACATATGGTCCTCCATATGCACACCTATGTAGGTATTTTTCCATGAATTTTTTTTGTAGAAGATGCATCGTTACAACATATGAATCGAGAAAATTTCTATTTTTCTACCTCTTGCGTGAACATTCAGTACCCATTCCACTAATATTTCTCAAATTAGATAATGTATAATTAATAAAACCCTGAATTCCATTACAATAATCTATCCTCTACAACCCTTGAGGTGAATAATGATGACAATATGTTAAATAATTATTTAAAATAATGATAATAACATGTATTAATTAACTACGTTAACTAAAAAAATTTCATAAGATAGAAGGAAAAAATGGAAAGCAGGAGAGGAAGGTCGATTGTCAGGTCATAAATTAAATATTATCGATGCCATTACCGATGGAATTATTATGTTAATAACCTTATTGCTAAAAATGCCATGTCACCATATGATTAGCTAAAAATATTATTTTCTCATTATATCCCAAGAAAATCATTTTGTCGGTGTCTAGTAATAGATATAGGGAAGAAAATTTTTGTCGGTAAAGGTCATCACAATTTATCAACAAAATTTTTCTGGAAGTATTTTTATTTGTATTTGCCAATTTTCTAGTGGTGAAATAACTATGATGATGTAAGCAAGTAAAGCGCTAAACATCCAACATTTATATCAAGGATGCATTTTATTACAGTGGGAGCTTCCTAGTTTTAAAGGTACAACCATTATAAGTTAGCTCAGAATACTTGGTATGAGCTTAACTTAGAAAATGTTTCAATGATACTTGAGCTTAGTATGGAAATTTTTTAAATGATACTTCTTAGTTGAGAGTACGAGTTGTCATTTTTCATGTGTTGTTTGCACTTTATAGCATATGATGCATCAAAAATGTAATTCTTTGCTTTGTGAAAACTTGTGAATTTACAAATTTGATTCTGTCAAAAGACAAAAAAGGTTCTTCAAACCTTTAAACTATATAATTCCTTTTTTTTATATAAAAAAAACCTTTAAAAAAGCACTTCCCATCCAATTCCAACATGCTTAAAAACATCTTTTGAAAGAAACATAGTGGGAGGAAGATGGAATGTGACTTTTGGATTTTTGAGATGTTGTGTGATAAAATTAGGAAACTCTTAATAAAAATCAATTGTATATGCACTAAAATCAAATTATTTCAAGAAGTTCAATGTGTTTGTACTTTGAGGCTTACTAAGCAAGCTCCAATTTGGTGCCATTTGCAACACTTTAGTGTCAATTAGTGTCACTTGTAGCATTAATTGTTGCCACTTGTAGCACCAATTAATGCCACTTGTCTTTTACAAGACAAAGGCATAGGTGCTTGCCTATAAATAGGCAATGCATCTAAGCCTTAATACATAACATAAGAGGGAAGAAGAGAAGAGTAAGAGAGAAAAAATAATCCCATAAAATTATGATATATTTGTGAGAGAGTAAGTGAGATGTTTTCTTTTAGTAATAAAGAGATTTCAGTTATTCTCCTATTAGTAGAGAGAGATTGTAATTTTCACATTACTTAGTAAAATCCTTCTATACTTGCCCATGGACATGGCCAAATTGGGTGAATCACGTAAATTCTTTTGTGTCTCATTTCTCATTTTATCCTATTGCTTTCCTTTTATCTTGTCAAGTTTACATGCTAGTATCTTAATAGTGGTATTAGAGCCTTCTTGGTTGGTGTTGTTACTATAAAAACATTATTCGTGTATGCGGTTACTGTTCACATCTACGACACTATTCACTTATATGACACTATTCATTCATACAGTACTGTTAATAAACGTTATTGTTGGTGTATAAAAAAAGTCAGTATGGTGACTAAATATAGTCTAGGAAGTTCTGTATAAAGAGATTGAGTTTTAAGCGGGACCATTTGTGATCCCTCCAATCTTTCTTGGAAACTTACTTAGTGAAGCATTATTCACATAATACTATTTTTGTATACGTTGCAGATCAATGAAATATTGATAGATGAATAGATCTTGGTGAATAAAATGGCAGCAAAGTACGAGATTGAGTGGTTCAAGGGGAGCAATTTCTCACTATGAAAAATAAAAATCAAAGCAATTTTAAGAAAAGAAATTGCTCGGTAGCAATTGGAGATAAACCCGCAAAGATCACTGATAATGCAGATTAGAATGAGATGGTGATTAGTACTTAAAAGTGTATTTTTATCAAGGTTTTATGTCATCATATTGCACTTAAAGTATTATTAAATTCCCTAACTTAAGCATATTTTATAATAACAAGTGATTGATACTTAAAAGTGTATTTTTATCAAGGTTTTATATCATCATTTTGCACTTTAAGTATCAATAACTCCTTAACTAAAGCATGTTTTATAATAATATATCTAATAATATAAGATACCTTTAATTTATGGTAAATGTTCATTTTAAATGCAGGCCTATCACATAAATGAAAGGATTGATTGATAAATTTAAGAACTGAAATTGGAAGGACAAAGAGATGGCAAACTTAAAAAAGAGATGTCAGTGCAATCCAAACTGGAATACTGTTCGGTAATGGGTCATATTTGGAGCTGTAAATCTCAAATTTAGGTCTAATTTATATGGATGGAAAGGTAAGACATAGGCCTACAACTTTCATATGGAGCTTAAGATCTAAAAAGACCATTTTCAAGTCCAAATTGTAGCAACAACAAAGAAGTCCGAATCTGTCTTCCAACCTGAGCACTGTTCAGTATTGGACCCATATCTGGAGTTCTAGAAGTCTAAATGAGTTGAAGTTTTTATACAAGAAAGCTGAGACAATTTCCTACAACTTTCATGTTTCAAGTGGCTCTAATTTTGACATTATCAATTAATAGTTCCCAATTTTAGCCTATAAAAGGAGGCATTTGCCATGCATTTAGGCATCTTGGTGTCTAAATCAAGATCATGCTCTTGCTTTCTCTCTTGTATTTTTTTTTGTATTGCTTATACTTTGCTTTCATTAATATCAAGTTTATGCCTTTTATTTCCTTTCCTTTACTTAACTTTTATCTTATTTATGTTCTTATTTTGTTTATCTATTTTTCTTTCTTTCATTATGTTTAGCTAAGTTTATTATGTTAAGGTGAAAAGGTTACACTAATGAAGTAAGAATAAGTATAGTATAAACTTAATATGGACTTTAATGTTTGATACTAACATGTTTTATATTTGTTATCTTGTTCACTTTTTAATACTTTGCTTGTTAAATGACTAATCTTGATTTATGTTGTATAACACTTGGCATAACAAATGCTTGACACTTTCATAGCCCATACTGTATGGTATAACCAACACCTGAGCTATGAAAGGAACTTGATTTGTTGTTAACATAAGTTATAATCATGAAAGCTTGACGAAATTTACAAGTATTAGCATTAATTGAATAAGATGACTAATGTAATCATATTAACAATCTATAATCCGATTGTCCTTTGTGTGTGGTTTCCAATTGAACAATAAGAGTTTATACTATACTTGTTTGACATATCATTAGTGGAATCTCTAACCTTGACATTTGTTATTATCATTGTTTAATTCTTAGATTGATATTCCATCTCAAAGTTCTTATCTTTTTTTTTTCTTCTCCATCTCTTTCTTTACTACTACTACTACTACTACTATTTCTATTAGTTTTGTTATTGTTGTGATTACTATTATTGTTGTTTATAATTATCATTTGTAATTTGTACAATTAACCTCCCTATGGTTCGACCCCGGTCTTGTTGGGTTATTTTTACTTTGACACTCCTACACTTGGGAGAAGACATTAATCTTTTAGTCGTGTCAACAAGTATAATAATATAAGATAGCTTTAATTTATGGTAAATGCTCATTTTAAAAGCAGACATATCTCACAATTTAAAGGATTGATTAATATGATAAACTATTAAAAGTGAAAAGACAAAGAGAGGGTTAAGTTTCGAAAAGAGATACTGGTTCATTCTAAGTTAGAATACTATTCAGTCATTAGGTCATATCTAGAGTTATAGAACTTAGATTTAGGTCTACTCTATATAGATAGAAAGCTAAGACATAGCCTTAAAACTTTCATGAGGAGTCCAAGATTCAAAAAGGTCGTTTTCAAGTTCAAATTAAAGCAACAATAGAGAAGTCAAAATCTATCCTACAGCCCAAACACTATTTAGTGTTCAGCCTATCTCTCGAGTTGTAGAAGTCCAAATGACCTTAATATTTTTTTGTTGAAAAGCTGGGATAATTTTTTAGAACTTTCATGAAGACAGTTTGTCCAAATTCTGATGTTAGAAATGATGTTTTCTTTAAACAAGAAGATAAGGATTGTTACCAAGTCAAAATATGGTCACCCACTCAACAATTAGTCAACAAATGAATAGTTCTAAATTTTGGCCTATAAAAGGAGGCATTTGCCATGCATTTAGGCATCTTGGTTTTCAGATCAAGATCATATTTTTGCTCTCTTTCTTTATATTTTTTTAATGATTAAGTTTTGCTTTCATTAATTTCTTGTTTATGCTTTTCTTCATAACTATGTTCTTATCTAGTTTATTTATATTTCTATTCTTTATAATGTTTAGCTAAATTTATTGTATCAAGATGAAAAGGTTTCATTGATGGTGTTAGAATAAGTATAATATAAACTCAACATGAACGTCAATATTTATATCTAAAAAAGTTTGTTATTAACATGTCTTATCTTTTTATCTTACTAATTCTTAATACCTTGCTTGTTAAATGGTTAAACTAGATTTGTGTTGTATAACACTTGGTATAATAAATGCTTGACACTTTTATAGCCAACTGTATGGTATAACTTACACTTGTGCTATTGAAGGAACTTGATTTGTTGTTAACATAAGTTAGCATCATGAATTCCTGATAATATTTAAAAGTTTGGTGTTACTTAAATAAGATAATTAATATGATCATATTAAAAATTTATAATGAACTATTAAGGATAAATCATTCGATTGGAATTTTCTTTATGTGTGGTTTCTAATTAAGTAATAAAAAAGTTTATATTATACTTATTTGAAATACCATTAGTGGATCCTCTAACCTTGACAACTGTTTTTATCATTGCTTAATCTTCATATTAATCTTACATCTCAAAGTTCTCTTTAACTCATCATCACCATCACTATCATCATCATCATCATCATCATCATCATCATCATCATCATCATCATCATCATCATCATCATCATCATCATCATCATCATCATCATCATCATCATCATCATCATTATCATCATCATCAATAATTTATATAGTTAACCTCCATGTGGTTTGACTCTAGTCTTGCCGGGTTATTTATTACTTCAACACTCCTATACTTGAAAGAAGATATCAATCCTTTAGTCGTGTTAGATGGATGACAATGCTATTGCTAAAATAAATTTAGCATTAGTTGATAAAGTATCATCAAATGTGGTAGAGAAGAAAATAGTTAAGGAGATTTGAGATACTCTGACAAAGCTATACGAGTCCAAGTCCTTGCACAATAAGATTTTCTTAAAGAGGAGACTTATACCTTTTGAATGGTAGAAATCATGATGGTAACTGACCATATCAACATAATAAGAATTTTATTTTCACAGCTCACTATGTTGGGTCAACAAATAAAAGAAAATGAATGTGCACAACTTCTATTTCAAAGTCTTCTTGATTTGTATGATTAACTTATTATCAATTTGACCAATAATATCCTCTCAGACTATTTATTCTTCGTTGATGTTGCGGCTATTATCTTGGAAGAAGAAAATAGGCATAAAAACAAAGAAGACATAAATAGTTTAAACCAAACAGAGACATTATTGGTGTTAAAAGGAAGATCAACAGAGCATGACTCTAGTGGGAGTTAAAGGCAGGGGAGGTTTAAATCAAGAAGTAAGAAGATTGTGAAATGCTACAACTGTGGCATAAAAGGACACTTCAAAAAGGATTATTGGTTTAAAAAGGGTACAGAGAACATTGCAGAATTATTAAAACCTCAAGGATGTGTTGCAAGCACCTTAAAAAATAGGGAGGTTTTATACAGTGAAGCAGTGACAGTCTTTAAAGATATAAAAGAGCTCACTAAGGTTTGGTTAATGAATTCATGAGCAACATGACATATAACTCCTAATCGAGATTGATTTCATACGCATAAACCCATCTTTAAAGGCTTAGTATTCAGGGGTAATGATCATGCTCTAGAGATTGAGATTACTGGCATTAACACCATCAAATTAAAGATGTATGATGACTCAATTGGTACTATTTCAGGAGTACGACATGTGAAAGGTCTAAAGAAAAATCTTTTGTTTATGGGAAAATTTGATAGTTTTAGCTATAAGATTCGAACAGACAATGAAATCATGAAAATTATCAAAGGAGCACTAAGGGTTTTAAAGGCAAGAAACATAGTTATAAACTTATTTATGATAATAGGAGAAACACATCATCAGGTAGAGGCGTCAATCGCATTAGCCAATCCTATAAAAGAGAAGATGATGTGGCATAAAAAACTAGGCTACATATCAGAGAAAGGTTTGAAAATTCTCTCTGATTAGAAGTTACTCCCTAAACTTATAAATGTTACTTTACCCTTTTAAGAGCATTGTGTTATAAGTAAACAACGCAGATTAAAGTTTGGCACATCAACAACTAAGAGCAAATGCATCTTAAACCTGATTTACTCTGATGTTTGGCAAGCCCCTATTGTATCCTTGGAAGGAACAATATAATTTGTATAATTCATATGTGACTTTTTTAGGAGATATTGGGCGTATCCAATTAGAAGGAAGACAAATGTGCTCGTAGTCTTTAAAACTTTCAAAGTGAATGTAAAAGTTAAATTTGAAAAAAAGATCAAGTGTTTGAGGACTGACAATGAAGGATAATATACCAGTGATGAATTTGATAACTTTTATCAATATGAAGGTATCAAAAGGCAGTTCACAATGACATACACTTCACAACAAAATAGAGTAGCAGAGCGGATAAACGAAACTCTATTAGAAAAAACAAGAGTAATGTTAAAGGCTGCAAGTCTAGGAAAGTCATTCTGGGCAGAAGTAATCAATACCGCTTGTTATATGATAAATCAATCTCCATCAACTGCAATTGAGTTGAAGACATCGATAGAGATATGGACTGCAAAGCCAACTGATTATTCTCAATTACATATATTTGGAAGTCTTGTGTACGTGATGTACAATACTTAAGAAGTTAGCAAGCTGGATTCAAAATCCAGAAAATGTGTATTTTTAGGATATGCTGATGAAGTAAAGGGGTATCGTTTATGGGATCTCATTGCCTATATGGTAGTCATCAGTAGAGATATCATATTTGCAAAAGATAAAATGTAAATGGAAGAAAATAATAGCATTTTAAAGAAGATTTCAGCAGTGTAGATGGAAAATACTCAAAATCATACTTATTTTGAAGCTGCGTTAGAGTATGAAGAACAAGAACAAATAGAGTCTGAAATTCCTGAAGTTCGACGGTCAACTCATAAAAAAAGACAACCGGTTTGGCACTTAAAATATGTTACTAAGAGCAATATTGCATACTATCTTTTAATAGAGGATAAAGAGCCATCAACTTTTTATGAGGCTATCAAAAGCACAAATGTATCTATGCGGATAATAGCAATGCAAGAAAAGATTGAAGCTCTACACAAGAATAACACTTGGGATATTGTTCTGCTACCATAAGAAAGGAAGACTATTGGCAACAAATGGGTTTACAAGATAAAATGTGATGACAATGATTAAGTGGAGCAGTACCATGCAAGATTAGTGGTGAAAGGATATGTTCAAAAAGAAGGAATATACTTCAATGAAATATTTTTTCTAGTGGTACGACTTACTACACTCATAATAGTCTTGGCGATTTGTGCTATATTTGATCTTCACTTAGAGTAGTGAGATGCGAAAACTATATTTCTTTATGAAGAACTTGAAAAAGAAATTTATATGCTCTAACTAGAGGGTTTTGCTGAAATAGGTAAGGAGAACTTGGTTTTCAGGTTGAACAAATCTTTATATAATCTCAAACAGGCGCCGAGGTATTGGTACAAGAGATTTGATTCCTTTATAATTAGCCTTGAGTACAACAGACTTAGTTCAGACCATTGTACGTATTATAAAAGGTTTGAAGAAGATGACTATTTCATCATTCTGCTATTGTACGTGGATGACATGTTGGTAATAGGCCCCAACAAAGATTGAGTCCAGGAATTAAAGGTATAGTTGGTTAGAGAGTTTGATATAAAAGACTTGGGACCAACAAACAAGATTATAGGGATACAAATTCACTGAGACAAAAGCAATAGGAAGATTTGGCTTTCTCAGAAGAATTATTTAAAGAAAATCTTGTGACGCTTCAACATGCAAGATTGTAAGTCAATTTCCACCTCACTTTTTATTAACTTTAAATTATTCTCAAATATATCTCTTAATGAAGCAAATAGGATGGAGATGTCTCGAGTACCGTATGTATCAGCAGTGGGAAGTTTAATATTTGTCATGATATGTACAAGACTAGACATTGTACAAGCAGTGGGAGCAATTAGTCGATACATGGTAAATCTTGGTAGAGAGCATTGGAATACTATTAAGACGATCTTGAGATACATTAAGGGTACATAATTTATTGTTAGAGGTTATTTTGATTCAAATTTTGCTAATGACCTTGAGAAAAGAAAATCCACTATAGGTTATGTGTTTATAATTGCAGAGGGAGTTGTGAGTTAGGTCTCTAAACTTCAGACTATTGTAGCATTATCCACAATAAAAGCTGAGCATATGACAGCTACATAAGCTTATAAAGAAGCAATATGGATGAAGAAACTTATAGAAAAGCTCAGATACAACAAGAGAAGATTCTTTTGTATTGTGATAGTTAGAGTGTCTTGCATATTGCAAGGAAACCAGCGTTTCATTCAAGAACAAAACATATATATATATAATACGAAAGTGGTGGAAGATGGAAGTGTAAATTTTCAGAAGGTTCACACAAAGAAAAACCCAGCAGATGCTTTGACTATACCAGTCAACACTAACAAGTATATATGGTGTAGATCCTTTTATAACCTAGCTGAAATATAAGTAGTATAAAGATGTCAAGTATACAAAGGATAGAAGAATCACTAATGATCAAGTGTAAAGACTTGATTAAATCATTAAAGTCTTAAAGTAGAAGAATATAAAGCTAACTAGGCAAGAACTAATTTGGTGCCACTTGTTTTTTGCAAGATAAAGGCATGGGTGCTTGCCTATAAATAGGCAATGCATCTAAGCCTTAATACATACCATAAGAGAGAAGAAGAGAAGAGTAAGAGAGGGAAAGTAATCCCATAAAATTATGAGGTATTTGTGAGAGAGTAAGTGAGGTGTTTTCTCCTAGTAATAGAGAGGTTTCAATTGTTCTCCTATTAGTAGAGAGAGGTTGTGTAAGGCCCGACCCACTCCCTCTTGCAGAATATTATTTGCTTTGGCTTAGCTCAACCCGGCTTCCATGCCTCAAGGTTTTGTTTCTAGCAACCCATAGACACCAAAACAGGTTCTATAAGGTTAGGTACCCATTGCCTTAATAAGCCCCGGCTCTGGACACTCTTCTCTTGATGTGGGATGTTACAATCCCCCCATCTTAAGAACAACCCGTCCTTGGCTCTTATACCATATGTAAGGCTCGACTTACTCTCCTTTGCAGTATATTGTCTGTTTTGGCTCAGCTCAACCTGGCTTCCACGCCTCATAGTTTTGTTTCTAGCAACCCATAAGCACCAAAATACGTTCTACAAGGTTAGGTACCCATTGTCTTAATATGCCCTGGCTTTGGATACTCTTCTCTTGATGTGGGATGTTACATGTTGTAATTCCCATATTACTTAGTAAAATCCTTTTATACTTGCCCGTGGACGTAGCCAAAATTGGGTGAACCACGTAAATTCTAGTATGTTTTATTTCTCATTTTATTCTATCCCTTGCCTTTTGTCTTGTCGGGTTTGCATGCCAGTATCTTTTGTCTTGTCGGGTTTGCATGCCAGTATCCTAACATGTACAACTTTGATTTAACTGAATCAAAAAACATCTCTCAAGTATAATATGAAAGCCTTATTATAAAATTAGGCATATAAATCCTTCTAGTCAAATTTGAGTCCAATTCTACATTTAGATAAAAAATTACAAGCTTTTTTGTTCTATGTAATTATATCTCTTTTTAGGCTTAGCTCTATCCTACATCAATTTTTTTTTGTATAGTCCATTCATATAAGCATTTGAATCATTAAATGTGCCAAATGCATTTTTTTTTATTAACATGATTGTCCGAGATAGCTTACATGCATTTTGACTAATTCTATGGGCTCTAAAGTTAATAATCATATAAACTTTTAATGATCCTAAGATTTATGAGATTCAAACTGGTGATCTCTATGAAATTAATTTAGGACCTAACCAGTTAAACTATAACTACGAGGGTTTGCCAAATGCATTTCTTTCTACTAGTCTAATTAATAGACTTAGTAAAATCATCCACACATCTCATTAACAATTGATAACTCCTTGTATTGATTGCTTAAAAAATGACTTTAGCATACAATCATGACCACTTGCTGTATGTACTGTAGGAAATGTGGAAATGCTCTCTGTATTCTGTAAGTGTATGTAGATGCAATCAGAGTGGATGCTTATTATGTGAATCAACATTTACTAGACGCAAGAAACCACAACTCATTCTTATCTCGTACAGTATCTCATAAATTGTTTCTCTGCTTGTATTTTTAGGAGTCTTGGAGTTTCATATTGACTGTAAACTTGAAAATTACTAGAGATGGAAGGTCAATTGTCTTTGTATTTAGTATGTGATTCATACGAACAAAAGTGTCCCATTCATGTCCTTTCACGATGTGAAACTTGAGATAGTTAAACGATGGGGATATGTAAAGATCATCCTTCCATGTTTTATTATATTAAGAGTTGTACTTCTAGATATCATTTCTGCTATTAAAGAGTTTTGGAGTTGGCAACATTCATAACAAAGAGCTTTGCAATTCTGATGAGAAATGTGTCCCAAAGTTCTGACGTTTTTGCTGGTTGCTTCCTTTCAGATTTATACAGAAACCTATGGTGATGATTGTAAGTTCAATAAATTAATATTCCCCATTTACTCCAAAGAGTTTTTGAGCCATGCCTCATGTAGGGTGTAGCTTTTTATGCCTAAGGGTCTTCTTAACTTTATAGAAGAACTGCAGAGTGAATATTCTTAATTGCCTGCACTTGGGCCAAAAATCACCCATTAAAGTTCGAGGCTAGATTTGATTTAGTAGAGATCTTTGCTAGCTTTAATGGATCCTCCATACTCCATGCAACTAGACAACTCTGATGGTGATTGAATCATGGAAATTTTTTATTGTTCTGCCCCATTCCTCATGCAGTTACCGTAATGAGTATTCTCAAGGATGCCTGGGTAAACACACCACGTAATTGGGTGGGTGCAGATCCCTGTGAAGGCAAATGGGAAGGCATTTCATGTAAAAAGTCACGTGTGACTTCGATGTAAGTTATAGGCAGTTGTTCAGCTTCAAATGTTAATTAAGCCTCGCACCTTCTTCCTTCTCCAAGTTTGGAGATTAGCTGACTATTTTCAACTGCAGAACGTTGGCAGCTGTGGGATTGATGGGTGAGCTGTCTGGAGACATCTCCTCCTTATCAGAATTGGAGGTTCTGTAAGTCTTGAGTTTTCACTTCACATAATAAATGATCCCAACTTACAAGTAGTCATAGCCTCGAATTAAGATGTAGTGCTACGATACTCTTTGGCTTTCCAGATGTCTAGACTGGGCTCAGCTCTAGCGTCCGGATCTCAAGGCATGAGGCACATATTGAGAAAAGGCCTCATTCCCAGAATTGCTTTCATCCTTTTTCTTGATATATGAACATAGTGATTGTTTTCCATTCCAAGGATTCCTTGCTCATTAACAGTGTCTGGTTATAGGGATCTATCGTACAACACCCGGTTGAACGGTACCCTTCCACCATCAATTGTGAATTTGAAGAAGCTAAAACGCTTGTAAGGGAATAATATGACGTTACTATTCACTGAAACCAGTCCAATTAACTGACAGAATTTTCTTTTCTTCCATTCCAGAAAGTTGGCTGGTTGTAGTTTCTCTGGTCCTATCCCTGAGTTGATAGGGTCTCTTCAGCTGCTGGAGATTCTGTGAGTGTTTTACTGTTTTCGTATGGACAAAACATGTTCTCTATTGGCAATCTTTACTGTTTTCTGAAACTCTCTATTGCTATTTCCCGGAGAGAGCTGAATTCAAATAGATTCACTGGATCAATTCCACATTCAATTGGAAACCTTTCGAAACTCGTTGTGCTGGATCTATTCAATAATCTGCTCGACGGATCCATCCCGGTCTCCAGTGGAAATACATCTGGTCTTGATATGCTAGTTAATGCATTACACTTGTATGTCAAATCTCTTTGTGCTGTCCAGCTGATTAGTGTTCTCTCTTGCTTCGGCTTTATTGACATCTGTTTATGCTGGTCTGAAAATTATTCAGTCATCTAGGAAGGAATCGGTTCTCAGGCGCAATCCCGAATGAGCTTTTCAGATCAGACATGACTCTCATTCACGTGTGAGTTTGTATATGCTTTTCAGATCAGACATGAGATTGAAAGTTATGATTTTTTTTATCAGACTGGTCATTTGGCACTATCAGGCCTTTTGTTACGCATGCGCTAGACTATCCACCTGAATACAATAAATCCATATCTGATCAATTTTAGTAAAGGTTTACAATATTTGTATATACATTACTTTTGTGCAGGCTTTTGCATGACAATAATCTCACGGGAAGCATTCCTTCTACCCTTGGACTTGTGCACACTTTGCAGGCTGTGTAAGCATCTACATGACAAACGGAAGTGATTAATCTGCACTGATCTAGTTTGTATTGAATGCCTTGTCTTTGTTGCAGACGTTTTGAAGGGAACTCATTAACTGGACCTGTCCCTTCAAACCTCAACAATCTTATCAATGTGACGACGTTGTAAGTATACAGAAAACGACATTGCCAGTAAAGATATCACAATGGTTTGGCTAGTTTGTTAAGTCTTTTGAGCGGATTTTCACTCGGTTAAGAGTGCTTTTTGCTGATAAATTTCAGGATTTTGTCCAACAATAAATTTACTGGACCTGTTCCTAATCTCACTGGCATGGCTTATCTCAGCTACTTGTAAGATTTCCAGGCTGTTAGGTATCTCTGTATGAAATACTATTCGAATTTTCTCCAAATGCCTACTGTGACCAAAATCTTTTCTCCAGGGACCTGAGCAATAATAGTTTTGACGCTTCAGATTTTCCGCTGTCATTCTCAAACTTACGGGCTTTGACAACACTGTATGTCTCCCTGCCTCCCTCCTTTTCTCTCTCTGTCGTAACACACACTCGACCAGCTCAATGAAGACTTAACTGTTTTCTTTCAAGAATAACAAATCCTTTCCACCATCCCACTTTGCAATTAGCCCTTAAAATTTTGCTCAGGCATCATGACTTTACACGCTATATTATAATTGTCTCCATGTTTAGTAAGTGTTATACGAAGCAGTCATTGGTTTTTTTGACAGAGACATTTTTGTCCATGGAACCTCTTATTGACTATGCATTCCTGTGTATAAAACTTTACAATTTATGATTTTTCACGCTGTCAACATAGTGAAGCGTTCTTCACTTCCCTGTGAATAACAGAATGTTGGAAAACACTGGACTTGAAGGTCGGATTCCTCCTACACTCTTCGATCTTCCTAGTTTACAGACTTTGTGAGCATCCTTCCCCTTGTTTCTTCAGTACCATAGCGGTCAACTTCATGGATATTGATAGATTCTTTCATCTCATGGAAACTGATGGATATCTAAATTCATTAATGGTTACAGGATTCTAAGGAACAACCAGCTCAATGGCACATTGGATGTCGCAACAAGCTCTAGCAGCCAACTGAAAGTCATTGATATGCGAAACAATCTCATTTCATTCTATCCAGAATCACCAGAACGAAGGAATAACTTGGATGTAATGTAAGAGGCATTCTCCTCCTCCTTTTTTTGGATGAATTACAGTAGTCCCTCTCGGATATTACAGAAAATCATCCCTTCAATAAATATCAAACGTTAACGGCATTTTTTGTACAGAAGTTTTCGTAATATCTTCGAACTTTAGAGATGTCTCTGTAATTCTTTTTTCCTTAATTTTGTCCACTTGACTGCTAAAACGTGACAACGATAGTAGTGGGACAAGTTAAATCCTGAGGAGATGTGCTATACATCTTGCCTGCATAAGAGTGTTTGATGTGTTATATTTTGCAGACTTGTGGGTAACCCAGTTTGTGCGCATCCAGAAGCAACAGAAAATTACTGCGCCGTTCCTCAAGCCAATTCTTCGTATACGCGGCTACCAGAGAAATGTGTTCCCCTCCACTGCATTTCAGATCAGATTTCCAGTCCCAATTGCAAATGCTCGTATCCATACAGGGGAGTACTAGTCTTCAAACCTCCATTTTTAGAGTCAAGAAACTCAGCTTATTATGTTCATCTGGAAGAAGAGTCTCTGATGCGTTCCTTCAAGTTCCATCAACTTCCCGTGGATTCAGTAGAAGTAAATTTTCCAGCGAAGGATTCCTTTGGGTATCTTGAGTCAAATTTATCCATGTTTCCGTCGGGCCAAGATCATTTTAACACAGCTACTATTTCTGATATCGGATTTGTGCTAACCCTTCAGACTTATGAGAATTCAGATATCTTTGGACCTACATATTTTAAGGGTTCTCCATATCCATACTTCGATGGTACTTACACATTTCATGCACAAGTGAGAGATTGGCTTGCATTGTTCTTTCTTTCTTCTGATGACACATCCTCCTCCCTCCCTCCCTCCCTCTTTGTCTTGCAGGAAAACCCACGGTATCAAAAGAGTTATCAAGCACCGTAAGGATCATTGGGGCTGCGGCTGGAGGAGCCTCTTTCCTGCTGCTATTGCTTCTTGCAGGGGTATGCGCTTATCGACAGAAGAAGAGAAGAGAAAGTGCAAGTGAACAGAAGAATCATTTTGGTACTTGAAGGTTCTAGTTTTTAAACCTGATATTTTCCCATTCATCATTGAAAATTGTGTTTATTTCTTTTTCTTCATTTTGCCAAATTGCAGCATACTTGGATTTAAAGAACAGTGACAGCGTTCCTCAGTTGAAGGGAGCCAGATGCTTTTCTTTCGATGAGATTACGAAGTGCACGAATAATTTCTCGGAAGTCAATCATATTGGATCAGGGGGTTACGGAATGGCAAGTCTCTCCCTCTTTTCCTGTCCTGCCATGGAGGTTTCATTTGCATAAACAATGATTGTGGGTGTTGCTGGTTACAATTTGCCTTCAAACTATCTAACTTCTGAGCTGGCATGGACTACCAAACCTTAAGAATGAGTATTTGAAAGTAAACTTTCAGCATTTTTGTGTACAGGTTTATAGAGGCATGCTTCCTACTGGACAACTGATTGCCATCAAACGACGTCGACAAGGATCGGTGCAAGGTGGGCTTGAATTCAACTCAGAGATAGAAGTTTTATCGAGAGTTCATCATAAAAATGTTGTAAACCTTGTTGGGTTTTGCTTTGAGAGAGGTGAACAGATGCTAATTTATGAGTTTGTTCGCAATGGTAGTCTCATGGACAGCCTATCAGGTATTGTACATGGAACCATTCAATCTTACAAGCATTGAGTTTTCCATGACAACCCTTTGGTGCCTTTGTTCCGAAAATAAGCCCACGCATTCTATAGTTGTAGTAAGTCTGCACAATTATATATCCTCTTCTCACGTAAGCAGGTTTGAGCGGGATCTGGCTGGATTGGAGGAGGAGACTTAAAGTGGCTCTTGGTGCAGCAAGAGGTCTTGCCTACTTGCACGAGCTTGTCAACCCTCGTATTATCCACAGGGACGTAAAATCAGCTAACATATTACTGGATGAATCCTTAAATGCTAAAGTTGCTGACTTTGGTCTTTCCAAGCCTATGGACAATAGTGAGCTTATTCTTGCTACCACTCAAGTTAAAGGGACAATGGTCAGTACCTCCAAAACGTCAAGAATTTAAGACTATCTAGTTTCATTATATGCAGGTCGCCGGCTGGTCTATGATTAATGCCAATATATATCAAGTGTTACAATTGACAAGATTACTGTATTTTCTGCTTAGGGTTATATAGATCCTGAATATCAGAAGACCCTGCTCTTGACTGAGAAGAGTGATGTCTATGGCTTTGGAGTTGTGTTGCTGGAACTAGTAAGTGGAAGAAAGCCTTTAGAGCGAGGGAAATACCTTGTAGCGGAGGTAAGTAGCTTATTGGATAGAAAAAAAGATCTATATAGCCTTCATGAACTTCTTGACCCGAGCATTGGTTTAGACACGAAGCCGAAAGGTCTAGATAGGATAGTGGATCTGGCAATGAAATGTGTACAAGAGAAAGGAAGTGACAGGCCAACAATGGGTGAAGTGGTGAAAGAGATTGAGAATATCTTGCATCTTGCTGGTTTAAACCCCAGTGCTGAATCAGAATCCACTTCAGCTAGTTTTGAGGAAGCAAGCCAGGACGAGTTTCCACCATCCTTGAAGGAAGAAGAGTTTTCATTATCTTGAGTCTTGAACCATGATGAGCATTGTTTTGCTGGGAAAGCTGAGAAGTTGCTTCAGTACTGGGTGTTACAATATTTTCTTGCGATGTCCCCCCCGTGTGGTGCATCAGATTTGTAAGAGTCAACTAGTTATGAATATATATTCAGCAAAACCTTTGTATTTTGGGTGAAAAAAATCATGTTTACTCTTACATTAATTATGTTAGAAATTAAACTTATGCCTGTTGAACTTATTGATCTATTTCTGTTGAAGATTGCTTCAAGAGTTCTATTACGTTAATCTTTCATTTGTAGCAACAATAAATAGTTTTTCTAGTCTTTAAAAGTTAGTATGTTATTTTATTAGCATATCATGGCATGATTTAGTATTATCAGTTAGCAATTTAGTTTATTTCATTTACTATATATATTTATAAGTATATTTAGAAGGATTGTTTTTATTCAGCAAACAATTATTCATCTTTGTTCAATAAAACAATATACAACATATTGTTGTCTTTAGCTTTTTTTTTTTTGTTTTACTTTCTTTTTTTACTTAAATACTTTTAATTGCTATCAAAGTAATTTTATCTGTTGACTTGTAATGGAAGCTAAAGTAAGCTTTTCTCGTATGCCTTTTCTATCTTTGATAAAGGAAACTATCAACTTTAAGCAGTGAAAATAAAAACTTATTTAGAGGCCTTAGATATTTGAAAATCTATTGAAGAGAATTATGATGTTTCTCCATTACCAAATAATCCAATCATGACCTAGATCAAGGGCTACAAAAAGAGTAAAAAACAAAGAAATCAAAAGCAAAAGCATGTATGTTTGTTGTTGTTTCAATAACCATCTTCATAAGAATTATATCTTTTAAATTAACAAAAGATCTTTAAGATTATCTAAAGAAAGAAGATGTAAAAGATGAAAGAATTCGTGGCATGCAAAGCCTACACTTGATACGAGAGTTTAAGCTGTAAAGAATGAAAGAATCTAAGATTATAAAAGAATACTAAGATAGGTTGGTTGGTATTGTTAATAGAGTTAGATTGTTCAGAGAGGTTGGTTGGTATTATTAACAGAGTTAGATTGTTGGGAACAACATTCACAAACTCTAGAATTATTGAAAAGATTTTGGTTTCAGTTCTAGAAAAATATAAAGCTTTAGTTACTTTATCGGAGAATATAAAAGATTTATCAAAAATTACATTGACAAAATTTTTAAATGCTTCACAAGCTCAAGAATAACGAAGACTTATGAGGCAGGATCATTTTACAAAAGGGGCTTTATAAGCCAAGTATTAAGATTCTAAAATGAATAAGAAGTCTTTCAAGAAAAATGAGGCTTCAAGCAATAGTAAATTTACTATTAATCAATTTCAAAACAAAGGAAATTTTTTTAAAAGAAATTTTTCACTATGTCAACATTGTAACAAGATAGGCCATCCACCATTCAAGTGCTTGAAGAGACCTAATATAAGGTGTAGCAAATACAATCAACTTGGACATGAAGCACTTATTTGTAGAACTAAACCTCAGAAACAAGAGGAAGATGCTCAAGTTGCTAGTCAAGATGATGAAGATCAAATGTTCGTAGCCATATATTTTTCAATTCAAAAGTCATATGATTGGCTCATTGACAATGGTTACATAAACCATATAACTTTTGACAAAAGTCTTTTTAGAACATTGTAATCTACAAAAATTGTAAAGGTTTGAATTGGAAATGATGATTGTATAATAGCTAAGAGAAAAGGAACCATTTCCATCACAACAAATTTAGATACAAAAACAATTTTCGATGTTCTCTATGTATTTGATATATATCAGAATTTGTTAAGTGTTGGACAACTTATAAAGAAAAGCATGAAGATGATTTTTTTATGATCAATTTTGTCATTTTTTTATGTTATTGAATAAAAAATATTGCAAGCTAAAATGAGAGGTAAAAGTTTTTTATTTTTACCATTTGAAAAAGAGCCCACAACTTTTTCAACAAAGCTTAATGACATAAAAGTGAGGTGTAAGAGGCTGTGACATTGTCATCAACAATGAATGTTCAGTATAAAGAAGAATGATGTTATAAAAGGTGTGCCTCTATTTACTGACCAATTACTAAATTGTCATATTACATTAAAATATAGTCGATATTACATTTTTTTCATTGATAATTTCACTAAAATGTGTTGGGTTTTTTTTATGAAATAAAGTCAGAAATAACTGGGATCTTTTAGAGATTCAAGAAGAATGTGGAGAATCAAAGTAGATACAAAATTCAAGCCATTAGATCTGACAATGGTAAAGAATACACTTCATCATAGTTTAATCTATACAATTAAGATGTTGCATTGAACATCAACTTACAGCTTCTTACACTCCAAAACAAAATGGTGTTAGTGAGATGAGAAACAGATATATAATGGAGATGGTTAGATGCATGCTATATAAGAAGGTTTTACCCAAGATTCTTTAGGCAGAAGTAGCTAACACAATAGTTTTCTTCAAAATCAACTTCCAATAAAATTTTTGGTAGAAAAGACATTATTTAAAGCTTGGTATAATTACAAACCTTCACTAAGCTTTATTAAAATTTCTGGTAGCATATGTTATGTTCATGTTCCACATATCAAGAGGGATAAACTTGATAATGAGTTTATACCAAGTATATTTGAAAGCTATAGTTCTGTGTCTAAAGCCTACAAAGTAGTTAATAGAAGGCAGTGGAGAATGATGCAAAATTAAACCTTTAAGTCTTTCAAAATCATTGCGAAGTGCTATTAAAAACTATACCAATCATTGTTGCTTTCTATGCTCAGTATAGGCATCACTTGCCTTTAATTCTACCAATTCTGTAAGAGCCAATTGATTTCAAAGATATGTCATAGCAGAATAAAACTGTTGAATACTTATATTATTTTAATGAAGAGCTCATATGTTATTCTCTAATTGATATTGTTTTGTAAAATTTGATTATATGAATAACTTTTGCAGATGATCCCAAACCTTTTTTGTTGTCTTATACTTCGCCAACTGCGTACCTATCAAATGCTCAATAAGATTATTGATCCAAGTAATGATCTTTGTATTATTTTCTTCCCATGCATATATCAAAACAACATCGCCCTCCTCAATATTCTTAGGTATCATATAAGTTCCATTAACATACCCCCACATTTTCTTACCCTTAAGAAAATTTCTCATTACATAACTTCAATATGAATAGTTCTTCTCATCTAACCTCACATTCAAAAACTGAAGTGAATCATCTCTTTCAGTATCCATAATCAACAATCATAGAGAACTAGAATGTAAAAGCAGCGGAAAATAAAATATCAAATTACAGAAACTAAATAGAGATTACAGAAACTAAACACATATCTTCTTGATGAATTACCAAAATAATTACAGAAATTGAATAGAAGATAAAATACCAAATTTTGTAGAAGTGGAAGATAAAATATCACTCTAAAAAATTTTAGGGCTTTGCCCTGAACCCTGGCAGGAGTGAGCTGCCTCCTACAAACCCCCAACCAACTTACCGCAAAGTTGGATTCATGAAAGCTGTGTTTGGGATTAAGTTTTATTCCATAAAACTAGCTTTGATACCATGTTAAAATAATTAAGATCACATACAAAAAGAAGGCTAGAATTCTAAATGATCTATATATTATGAGTGCTTAGTCTTAACCTAAATACAAATAAAGTATATATAGGTTAAACTGAAAGTATTATTCTACCTTTATAAGACTACATAAATATTATTTAACAACATATTTCCAACACTTTCCCATCAATCTATCTAGAATATATTCCTCTAACAAATAAGATAAAAATTCTGATTGGTTAAACAAATCAATGTGGGATTGAATGCAAGCATTCTTTCCACAAATGAGTTCAAATATTTTGTTGAATTTTCTTTGGCTCTAATCTCTTGATTGACCAAAATTTATTTCTATCAATTTAAATTATTAGCAAACAACTATGACGATGCAAGTAAGAGATGCCTTTGATTATAGTGAAGACTTCCTAGTTTCAAAGGTAGATCCACTGTGAGTGAGCTCAAAATACTTGGTATAAGTTTGGCTTGGCAAATGTCTTCGTGATACTTCTTACCTGAGAGTACAAGTTACCATTTTTCTTATGTTGTTTGCATTTTGTTGTAGCAAATTTATGTCAAGGTTTGCCACCACCATCACTTATGACAAATACACTAAAGTCAGCCACAAAATTTATTGTGATAGTTAGCAGCTGGTTGATATTTATTAGTTGCTCCCAAGACTTTCATTTCTTCTATAAATGAAGATAAAAAGAAAGCAAGAGAGTGTAAGTGTGTAGTGAGTGCAAGTGCAATTATGAGAGTGAAAAAGAGCAAAGAGAGAGAAACACCAAGTGTAAGAGTAAAACTCTGGGTTTTATGGGATTGTACTAGGTTGAGTTAAGCGTTTATATCATTTCTCTAATAATATACAATCTACTACCTCCGTAGACATACTTGATTTCAGGAAGCCATGAAATTTGTTTGTTTGTGTTTTATTTATATTTGTTTTTGGTCTAGTATGCACAATAAATTGGTATTAGAGTATTAAGGAAGCTTGAACACTAAAAAATACGTTTTTCATCTCTCTGTTCAAAGTTTCAGAATTTTCAAAATCCTTCAATCTTGATTTTGACCACCTATAGAGATTTCTCTTATCGATACAAGTCTAATGATATAAAGATCATCGAAATTAAAGTTGAAACAAGCACTATAGAGCTCGTCAAGGTTTCGCGTGAAATCTGCCCGAAAAACTAGACAATGCCAAAATTTAAGCCTGAGAAGACTATGCCACATTATTAGATATGTTTGTGTTGAGTCATCATCCATGTCATCAATAGAGGGTCTACATTACCATATCATCAGACATGTCATCTAAAAGTGACATGATATTCTATTGACAAAATAAGAATATTCCATTAACAATAAGAGAATATTCCCTTGATAGTGACATAATATTCTTTATGGAGATAAAATATTTATTTCCTAAGTCAACTCGGTCAAATTGGCTTTTTGGCCAATTTAGTGATTTTTTAGCTTGTTTTTTTTAGTGTCAAGCTTGTTCTTAGCATTTTCAACCGTTTTGGACTCAACAGTGATCTCTGTTTTGTGAAACAACATGTCAAAGTTACTATTTTGGCTCTTTTGAGTATAAAAGTATATGTTTTAACAATTTCAAAAGTTTATTTCTAATCTAAAGACATTTTACTAGTTGATATTCTAGAAGAAAGATTAGCGAGGAATGCTAATATACCTCCATAATACATCCTGGTATTGATTACCAAATTTAAGGTGGAGAAGTTTGATGGAAAGGTAATTTTGGCATGTGAAAATGTGAAGTTATGGATGTGCTTATCCAAATGAATTTATATTTCACTATAGAAGATAAACCGGAGGATTTAGATGATAGAAGCTGGGAAATGATAAATCAATTAGCCTGTAGTTTCATCCGACTTTGTCTTGTAAAGGATTAGAAGTATGCCTTTTTAGAACAAAACTTTACAAAGGAATTATAGCAAACACTAGAGGATATGTTTATGAAGAAAAGTATAGAGAATCATCTCTACTTGAAGAAAAGAATCTTCTATTTTTAGTAAAAAAAGGGTATTTCCATGAATGAGCATTTGAATGATTTCAATAAAATAATAGCTGATTTGAAGAATTTGGATGTAGAAATTGATGATGAAGATAAAGCTTTGTTGTTATTAAATTTATTGCCTGACATGTATGAACATCTCGCCACCACTTTACTGTATGGTAAAGAAAATATTAAATTCATTGATATGTCTAAAGCTTTGGTGAATAATGAGTACCGAAAGAATGACCAAATTATTCATAAAGAGTCAATGTAAGAAACATTGACAGTTAGAGGTAGAATAAAACCTAGAAGATTTAGAGGACGAGAGAGATCTCACTCAAAATCCAGAACACAATCATTAAACAAACGATATCTTGTAAAAGATGAGTATGTCTTTTGTCATAAAAAGAGGCATTGGAAGAAAGATTATCCAATTAAGGGCAACAAAGAAAAAGATGAACCAATTATAAACATTGCATGAGATGAAGATGAATGAGACTCTGTATTCATGATCTCATCACTAGAAAACCATTTTGGTGAATGAGTTCTTAATTCTATATATTCCTATCATATGTGCCTTAACAAGCACTTATTCTTGAAACTGAGGAGTTTGATAAATGAGTTGTGTTGATGTGCAATGATGATATTTATGAGACCAAATGGATTGAGACTATCCATCTAAAGATACATAATAGAGTAGTCAAGAAACTAAAAGAGGTATGGTATGTTCTTGACTTGAAGAAAAATCTTTTATCACTTGATGTCCTAAAATCTAGTGCTTATAAAATTATCATGCATGGCGGAGTCTTGAGAGCAATCTGTGGTGCATTAGTTGTCTTAAGAGGCACAAGGATAGGAACTTATATTTCCTAGATGGATCTATAGTTATTGGTACAGCAGCTGTTTCCAAAAGCTTATAAGATGATGAAGCAGATAATTCCATACTTTGGCATATACGCTTAAGGAATGCTGATGAAAAGGCTTTACAAGGATTAGTCAAGCAAGGTTTATTAAAAGGCATAAAATCTGGGAAGTATGGGTTTTGTGAGCATTGTATTCTTAGAAAACAGACAAGGGTTAAGATTGGCATTGTGGTACACAATACAAAATGGATTCTAGATTATGTTCACACAGACGTATAGGGACCTTTAAAGAATTAATCTATTAGAGGTAATCATTGGTTTGTTACTTTTATTAATGATTTCTCAAGACTAGTATGGGTGTACATGATGAAACACAAGGATGAGGTCCTTGATATCTTTTTAAGATAGAAGAAAATGGTGAAGACTTAAACTAGAAGGAGAGTTACGACTCTTTAGTCAAATAATAGTGGTGAATACATTTCATATCCTTTCTTTAAAGTTTGCTAGAATGAAGGGATCAAATGATATTTTACTGTTCGCAAAACACTGCAATAGAATGAAGTAACAGAACGCATGAACCGTATATTGGTGGAGAAAGTTCGATGTATGCTATCACATTCAGGATTGAGCAAAGTGTTTTGGGGCAAGGCACTAAGCTATGCTCATTATATTGTTAATTGGTTACCTTCAGCAACATTAAATGGAAAAACCCCCTTGGAGGTATGGTCAGGCTCTCCTGTAAATGATTATGACTTTATGCATATATTTGGTTGCTCAGCATATTATCATGTTATTAAGTCTAAGCTAAATCCTAGAGCTAATAAATCTATATTTTTAGGCTTTAGTGAAGGAGTAAAAGTTTATAGACTTTGGTATTCTAAATCAAAGAAAATGATTTTGAGTAGAGATGTCACTTTTGATGAGTCTGGCATGCTACAACAAGAGAAATCACAAGAGAAGGAAAAATAGTTTGGTGATGCACAATACGTAGAGTTGAAGACTTTAGTCATTCCTATAAAGATTGTCTAAGCAATATTGAAGGAGATTCAGATGAAAGTTCAGATGAAGAGAATGCAACAACTTCAGTAACCAAACAATAAGAATTTATTACAACAAGTAAACTAAAAGGAGTTATCAAGAAACCTGCTCAGTATTGTAATATGGTGGCTTATGCACTTTCGGTGATTAATGATGAAATCCCCTAAACTTATAAAGAAGTAGTATAAAATGTAGAAAGTGCAAAATGGAAAAAGGTAATAGATGAAGATATGATCTCTCCATAAGAATCAGACTTGGGATTTGGTACAACTTCCTAAAGAAAAGAAGACAATTGGTTGCAAATGAGTATATGCCAAGAAGAAAGGTAATCCTGGAAAAGACAACATTCGTTTCAAAGTAAGATTAGTAGCAAAAAGTTATGCTAGAAGGAAGGGATAGATTATAATGAGGTTTTCTCTCTAGTTGTTAAGTATTCATCAATCCATATTCTACTAGCTTTGGTTGCACAGTTTCATTTAAAGTTTGGTTAACTTGATGTGAAAATTGTCTTCCTATATCAAGATTTGGAAGAGGAAATTTACATGTCTTAGCCAGATGGTTTCAAAGTCATTGGGAAAAAGAATTGGGTTTATAAGCTGAAAAAGTCATTGTATGGATTGAAACAATCTCCTCGCTAGTGGTATAAGCGATTTGATAAGTTCATGACAAAACATGGATACATACGAAGTCAATTTAACAACTGTGTATATTTTCACAAACTTCTTGATGGTTTTTTTTAATCTATTTGCTCTTATATGTGGATGATATATTGATTGCATCGAAAGCAAGATGGAGATTGATAAATTAAAAGCTTAACTAAGAACTCAATTTGAGATGAAGGACCTTGGAGAAGCTAAGAAGATTTTTGGCATAAAGATTTAGAGCATAATATTTTTAACACAGACCCAATACTTGAAGAAAATTCTACAGAGATTTGGAGTAGATGGTAAGACCAAGCCTGTAAGCACACCTTTAGCTCCTAGTTTTAAGCTAAGTGCTTCAATATCTCCATACACAGAGGAAGAGTGCAAACATATGGCTTAAATTCCGTATGCAAATACAGTTGGTACATTAATGTATGCAATGATTTGTACGAGATCAGTATGGTGAGCAGGTATACACATGATTCGAAAAAAGGTCCCTATCAGGCATTTAAGTGGATTCTACGATACATTCATGGCATAACTAATATTAGTTTGAAGTTTGAGAAGGTTGATAGACTTGGACAAAATATGGACTTGGATTATGCTGGTGACTTAAACAAGTGTCGCTCCACAATAGGCTATGTGTTTACACTTGCTAAAAGGCCTGTAAGTTAGAGGTTAACATTACAATCAACAATAACGTTGTCAACAATTGAGGCAGAGTACATAACAGTAATGGAAGCTTTCAAAGAAGCTATTTGGTTACATGGGTTGATTAAAGATTTGAGAATTACTCAAGATCACATGGATATCCAATGTGATAATCAAAGTGTTATTTGTCTTACAAAGAATCAGGTTCATCATTCCTGCCCCACACCAAGCATATCAATGTTCAATTTCATTTTATTTGAGAAATTATGGATGAAGGGGATATTCTGCTATAGAAGATTGATACTGCAGATAATCCAGCTAATATGCTCACAAAATATGTTCAAGAATCAAGTTCCAACATTATTTGGACTTGGTTAACATCTCTTGGTGTTGAGCACCTTTAGGGTGCATCGCCATATGGCATATTAGAGGCAACATTGATTTATCATGAGAATGAGATGGAAAAATCTTACCAAGGTGGAGATTTGTAGTAAATTTATGTCAAAATTTTTCACCACCATCACTTATGACAAGTACACTAAAGTTAGCCATAATATTTGTTATGATAGTTAGTAATTAGTTGATATTTATCGGTTGTTGTTAAGGCTTTCATTTTTTCTATAAATGGAGATAAAGAGAGAATAAGAGAGTGTACATGTGTAGTGAGTGCAAGTGCAACTATGACAGTGAAAAAGAGCAGAGAGAGAGAAACATCAAGTATAAAAGTGAAACACTGGATTTTGTAATATTGTACTAGGTTGAGTTGAGTGTTTGTATCTTTTCTTTAATAATATACAATTTTCTACCTTTATGGACATACTCGATTTTAAAAAATCATATAAATATATATATTTGTTTTCGGTAAACTATTCATAACATTTGTAGCATACTCCAACAGTCAAATGCATTTCTTTCTACTTGTCTAATTAGTAGACTTCGTAAAATCTTCCACACATCTCAAGTGGATGAGTATTATTAGAATCAAGGTTTAACATAAGAAAGAAACCACTTGGTGGGTTCTTCTATCACTCTTACAACTCATTCTTACCACGTACGGTATCTGAAATATTTTGAATTGCCTGCATTTGGGCCAAGATTTAGTTTGATTATCACATACAGAATCAAGTGCTTAAGGGTGTTCTTAACTTTATAGATGAACTGCAGAATGAATATTCTGAATTGCCTGCACTTGGGCCAAAAATCACTCATTAAAGTTCGAGGCTAGATTAGATTTAGTAGAGATCTTAGCTAGCTTTAATGGACCCTCCATGCTCCATGTAACTAGGCAACTATGATGGTGATTGAATCATGGACATTTTTTTATTGTTCTGCCCCATTCCTGATGCAGTTACAATGAACTATATTGAAACCATAATGAACTGTGAGAGCCTAAACAAGAAAACCTTAGTCGAAATAAGCAAACATTTTAGTGTGTGTGTGTGTGCGCATGTCTGTGTGTGTGTATAAAATCTAGAAAACCTATGATATATATAGAGCTTGATATGGGTTGAGTTTTAAGTTGAATTAGAGAAATGCAATTGACTTAATCAAAATTTAAATGATTTGGTTGATCTGGTTAATCTCGGTACAATCAATATATACTCAGTTAAATCTCTGGTTTCTTGGGTTTAACTTTCTTGTGTACTGTCCAAATTGTTTGCATCATCTGAGAAACTACAGTGTTGTCTTCCCTAGGTATCAATATGTTTGCTTCCCAGGTCAGACGCTATCAAGTCTAAGAGAATGAATTGTTGTAAGCATTCATAGAGAGGAGGGGACTATTGGGTTGGTTATTATTAATGTGCAACAACCATTGACTATTGCAGCAGCTGCAACTGGAGTTGCACCAACCATGCGCACCCATCCAAGATGTCAAAGGTTGATAGCCATCATTTTTGAAGAAAAGTTGGAGTTGGCAACCACCTTTGTTGAAGAAGAGCTAAAGTTGGGGCACCATTGTTGCCTATAAAAAGGCACCGAGAGAGAGAGAGAGAAAAATGAGCAAAGGGTAGTGAGTGTGTGTAAAAGAGTAAAGAGAAAGAGAGAGAGCTGCATTGGCAGTAGCCTTGTTGCCATTGCAGCAGCTGCAAGTGTAGTAAGAGAGTTGGGAGTAGAGTTTGAGTGAAGTGATCCTCCTCCTCCATGTGTGTTGTAACTCTTCCTTTATTTATCTCTAATAATATTAACTCTCTTCCATGGATATAGGTTGTCACAACCTGAATCCTAGATCTATGACTGGCAACACAGGAGCGGTGTCGAAAAGACACCACACCTACGCTAAGCCTTAGAACAGACGTATCAAAAGAATAAGTTATTCAAAAAAACGCAGCATTTCATAATCTTCAGAAATATTATGTTATTCAAAACTGATAAACTCAAAAGATAGTTTAAAACTCTTCATCAATAATTAAAACAAAAACAATAATCCATAATACTCATTACACTATCAAAATCCAAACTTAATTAAAACAGGGTAATAGTGGAGTATCTAAGACATCGAATCAAAAGGAAAGGAAAGCCTCACAAAACAAGCAAGGCATACCGACCAAAACTGAAGAAATAGAAACACTCAATAAAGTCCACCTGCTATCAGAAACTAAGAACCTAAAATAATATTAAGAATGAGGGGTGAGTTCAACCAAACTTAATGAGGAAATAATATTTAATATACATTTTAGATATTAATAGTTTACAAGATGATTTATCTTGATATACATATACATATATATACTAAAAATATTATCATAACATAGTGAAATACATGTCAAAGATCAGATGACACCCGAAGGTGGCCAGATGAAACCCAAAGGTGACCAGATGACACTCAAAAGTGACCAGATGACACCCGAAGGTGACCACTGTGGGATGATCAATCGCCACAGACTGATGCCTCTCTCACAAGCTAGGTATACAGAATACTATGTGCACATAAGCTAACTACTCTCCGTTAGCATGGAGTTACTAACAAATCCTGTATCAAGGCATAATAGATACTTATAGAATCATCAAAGAAACGTATATTATATCAAATAGAATTTAACTCGATAGAATGTGAGTGCAAATTCAAGAATAGATGAGTACTTGAAAAATAAGGTAAAATATATAAATATTCAAGAGATTAACTAATTGTACTCATCATATAATCAACATATATATTTATTTATATTATATGCATATTAAAAATTATCTCACTCACTCGGAAGAATATAAATTAAAAGGAATATCAGATGAAAGACCCAAAAAACCTATTGAGGATCGTTAGGAGAACCTACAATAAATATATGAAATATACTCAAAAGCAACTCAAAACAACACAAATGAAAGATTCCAATTCATAAAAAAAAAACCAGGCTTAGTCTCTTAAGTTCAGGGACTAAAACGATAATTATCCAAAACAGGGACCAAAACATAATTTTACCAAAACGAGACCAAATTGTAATTACATAACCACAGTGAAACTTCACCCATAAACCATCCTCAATTCTGACTAGAACGAATCAGGGACCGAACTGTAATTTTTATAAAGTTTAGGGACTAAAATGTAAATTCCTAAAATTGAGGGACCAAACTGAAATTATTCAAAATCAATTATCAAACTGAGATTCATCATCCTAAATCTCATAATAACACTATCCAGAATCTAAAAATATATTTAGGGGTCAAACTATAATTTTCCCAAAGTTTAGGGACTAAACTATAATTTTCATAAATTAAGGACCAAAATAAAATTTGGTCATCTTCAACCTCAAGACCATTCTGTCCAGATTTTACAGCAAGGTAAAAATTGAATTTCTTAAGCCATCAAAATTAATTTAATCAAATCAACTCATAAATTCTTATTTTCAACAAAATACTAATTAATTACCTAACATTAAACCCTTAATAATCATAAATTAATTTTAACAATATAAACTTTCAATCCTTATAAACCCTAATATCTTTTTTTAATCATTCCATAAACAAACTATAATTGAAAGTAATATGAAAGAGAACACTTACTTGTTACTTGCACCTTTCTTGAACCAAAAATTCAAGATAAAAAACTAAACTCTTTGGTTTGAGGAGGGAAGGGTCATAGTGGCTACAAGAATTAGAAGAGAGAAAAGAAATTCTCTTGCAACTCTTCCTTAAATACCTAGGTTAATTTAGGTTGGATTTGGGCTCACTTGGGTTTAAGTTTGGACCAAAAGTTTGGGTTTTACATAGACAATTTACCGAATCATGTTAAATATTGTATCAATATATTTAGTCTTCAATAAACAATTATCAGAACACCACCGGTCCGCGCATGAAAATCTGGAATCCCCAACAGGGACCCATCCATGTGTTGCGATTAGAAGGAATGATTCGTTTGGAAGAAATTCCGATATCTCCATGAATCATTTTCTATTGTTGTCACATAGACAAGTTTCTGTCTCAATAGCAACCAAGTGCTTGTTAATAACAATGGCAGCAGCAAGTCATCAAGTAATAATCAATTTGGCATTTTTAATACTTTTTTCCCAATATTATTGTTGCATTACGGTTTTCTTTCTTCTTCCTTTTGACAGGAAGGAAGGATGAAGAAAGAAAGATACTATTAATTATTCGAGTTTTATTCCTTAGTATTAATTTTTTTCTAATATATTTGTTTCTTCCAGAAGCTTACAACTCCTTGAATAGATTACTAATAGACTTTTGCAAAGTTAAAAAATCAGAATATTAAATCAAATAGGATTTAAGAAAAAACCCACAAAATCCAAGTTAAACTAGAAATATGAAAAAATAACAAAACAGAATTAAAGAGCGTCTTTTAGCCTCATTTGAACGCCTGCTTACAGAACTAGACCTGTAAATCCTTCTAGGTAAATTCCAGTGGAATTCAATATTCAGATAAAAAAACTACGTCCGACCAGTTATTCGGTGTGGTTGCATCTCTTCTTGGATTTAACCCTGTCCTCCTAATCCATAAATAGTTTTAAGGTTTAGCAGGCTCATGGTCCAGTGTGGTAAATTCCTTTACATCAATTTTTTTTTTTTTTTTGTTTCCCATTCAGATGAGCAATTGAATCATTAAATGAGCCAAACTCCAACTGTCAAATGCGTTTCTTTCTACTTGTCTAATTAGTAGACTTAGTAAAATCATCTACACATCTCATTAACAATTGTAAACTTTTTGTGTTGATCGCTTCAATAATGACTTTAGCAGACAATCATGACATGACCCCCGTTACTTCTAGGAAATGTGGAAATACTACTCACTCTGCAAGTATCACTCTACACTATATGTAAGAAACCATCTGGTGGGTTCTTCTATTGACTGTAAACTTGAAAATGACTAGAGATGGGAGGTCAATTGTCTTTGTATTTAGTATGTGATTCACACGAACAAAAGTGTCCTATTCATGTCCTTTCACGATATAAATCTTTAGATAAGTAAACGATGGGGATATGTAAAGATCTTCCTTCCATGTTTTATCATATTAAGAGTTGTACTTCTAGATATCATTTCTGCTAGTAAAGGGTTTTGGAGTAAGCAACGTTCATAACAAAGAGCTTCGCAATTTTGTTGAGAAATGTGTCCCAAAGTTCTCACGTTTTTGCTGTTTGCTTCCTTTCAGATTTATACACAAACCTATGGTGATGATTGTAAGTTCAAGAAATTAATATTCCCCATTTACTGCAAAGAGTTCTTGAGCCATGTCTCATGTAGGATGTAGCTTTTTATGCTAATCAGAATCAAGTGCTTAAGGGTCATCTTAACTTTATAGATGGAACTGCAGAATGAATATTCTTAATTGCCTGCACTTGGGCCAAAAATCACTCATGAAAGTTCGAGGCTAGATTAGATTTAGTAGAGATCCTTGCTAGCTTTAATGGATCCTCCATTCTCCATGTAACTAGACAACTCTGATGGTGATTGAATCATGGAATTTTTTTTATTGTTCTGCCCCATTCCTCATGCAGTCACAGTAATGAGTATTCTCAAGGATGCCTGGGTAAACACCCCACGTAATTGGGTGGGTGCAGATCCCTGTGGAGGAAAATGGGAAGGCATTTCATGTTACAATTCACTTGTGACTTCGATGTAAGTTATAGGCAGTTGTTCAGCTTCAAATGTTAATTAAGCCTCGCACCTTCTTCCTTCTAAAAGTATCGAGATAAGCTGACTATTTTCAACTGCAGAACGTTGGCGGCTGTGGGGTTGATGGGTGAGCTGTCTGGAGACATCTCCTCCTTATCAGAATTGGAGGTTCTGTAAGTCTTGAGTTTTGACTTCACATAATAAATGATCCCAACTTACAAGTAGTCATAGCCTCAAATTAAGATGTAGTGCTACGATACTCTTTGGCTTTCCAGATGTCTAGACTGGGCTCAGCTCTAGCGTCCTGATCTCAAAGGCATGAGGTGTTGAAATAAACTCAATTCAGAAGGTCAAGGAAGGCAGCCACCAGCTGTCACCGCCTATCCACCAACCAACCAGCCGCCAGCCGCTTTCACACCGTCGGTCAAAAACCACTTTCATACTTGAAGGTTGAATTTTCTTGTTTTGATTTTGTGTATAAATAGATAGTTAAGCTTATGCAATTATGTGTGGAGAGATTGAGAGAAACACTAGAGAGAAAGGGAGAAAGAAAGAGGGGTTGTTATTGTAAGCTTTTCATTATTGTAAGCTTGTTGTTCTTGAAATAAAAGAGTGTTTTATCCCCTCTGAGTGTTTCAAAGCCACCCACAAGTGGTTTCTCCCACCAACAATTGGTATCAGAACCCCGTTCGTCGGAAAACAGAGGTATTTTTGGGAAATATCCGAATTTTCAAAGTTGTCAAAAACAAGTTTTGATCATTCCAAAGTGTAGAGCTCATCAATACGAACTCAACGGTGTAAAAATCAGATCAATCGGAGCACGGGGTGGACCACACTCTCCGTCTGAAATTTCAGTACTGTAGCCCACGCGTCCCGAGGAAGAAGACGAGTGAGCCACACGCGCGCCATATTTGAGCCGCGCTGAGCCAAGCCTCAAGCCGAGCCACGAGCCATATTCCGGATCCGAGCCGAGCTCCAAGCCATATTCCGAAGCCAAGCCAAGCTCCAAGCCATATTTTAAAGTCAAAGTCAAAAAGAATATTCCTTGGAATATTCCCGGTTCAACCCAGCAAACCACCTGAATTGGTTTTTGGACCGGTTCGCCCCATTTTTGACCCGTTTTCTACAAAGTCAGACCGGTTCCCTACTATTTGGACCATTTCGGATCCATCTACGGTGTCGGTTTTGCCAAATTCAACTTCTAAAAGGTGATATAGTCATTTAAATAGCAAAATGACTACAGAAAATGCACAAACACTCATCCCGAAGCTAACCAAAGACAACTATGATAGTTGGTGCATCAGATTGAAGGCATTCCTTGGTTCACAAGAGTGTATAGACATTGTGCAATATGGTTATGATGAACCAGAGTCCAAAGAATCAGAAGATGCTTTACCAGAGGTACAGAAGCAAGTCCTCAAAACTAATAGAAAGAAAGACAACAAAGCAAAGACCATCATTTATCAAGGTCTTGATGAAGCGACATTTGAAATCATTTCTTCCGTAGAAACATCAAAAGAAATATGGGAGGCTCTCCAACAAAAATATAAAGGTGCTGACAGAATAAAGAAGATTCGTCTCCAATCTTTGCGAGGTGAATTTGAATTGTTACAAATGAAGTCCTCAGAATCCATTTCTGATTATCACACAAGAATTATGGTGATAGTCAATCAGATGAGAAGAAACGGAGAAGCCCTTTCAGATGCTCGAATTACTGAGAAAATTTTGAGATCCCTAGATCCAAAATTTGATTTTGTTGTTGTTGCTATTGAAGAGTCCAAAGAAGTGGACAAGTTGACAGTGGATGAGCTTATGAGTTCTTTGCAAGCTCATGAGCAGAAGATTGTAAAAAGAAATGGAGATAAGGTAATTGAGCATGCCTTACAAGCAAAGTTGTCTCTCAAAGACAGGTATGAGCAAGGGGAGACTTCAACAAGTGGATACACCACTCGAGGAAGAAGTCAACAAACACGAGGAGGATTTCAACAATTTCAAGGTAGAGGTTCTTGGAATACAGGTTTTAGAGGAAGATGTGGTAGAAACACCACCAGAGGAGGTCGAGGACAACAAGCATTCACTCCTAGAGGAAGAGGAGGCGGTTACAATAACCGTGACAAGAGGAATATTCAGTGTTATAATTGCAATCAATTTGGCCACTATAGCACTGAATGTCAAAAGAAAGCTCCACTAGAGATACGTGAGTGAGTCAACTTTGCAGAAGAGGATGTCAACAGTAGAGGAGCAGCTGCATTATTTGTCCAACAAGGACTTGACAAGAATCAAGAGAATATTTGGTATCTTGATTCTGGAGCCAGCAATCACATGTGTGGCCAACAAGATTTATTTGGTGATCTAGATGAGACCATACAAGGTTTTGTCACCTTTGGAGATACGTCAAAAGTTCCATTCAAAGGTAAAGGCAACATCCCAATCAAGTTGAAGAATGGCGATCATAGCTACATCGCCGATGTCTACTATGTCCCAGCCATAAAGCAGAACTTGGTGAGCATAGGTCAACTTTTGGAGAGAGGCTATACACTTTACATGAAGAATTGTCATCTGACAATTACAGACTACAATGGGAGATTAATTGCCTATGTGAAAATATCCAAGAATAGGATGTTTCCTTTAAACATCCAATATGATGCAGCAAAGTGTTTGAGTGCCATCACCAACAGTGAAGAATGGCTTTGGCATCTGAGGCTTGGACATCTGAATTTCACAAGTCTGAAGATGCTAGCAAGCAAGAAGATGGTCAAAGGTATGCCCCACATTGATCATCCAGAAGAAGTCTGTGAGAGTTGTGTCCTCAGCAAACATCACAGATCCAGTTTTGCCAAAGAAGTCAACTGGAAAGCAAACAAGCCACTAGAGTTAGTACACACAGATGTGTGTGGTCCTATAAAGCCTATGTCGACTGGACAAAATAGGTACTTTCTCACTTTTATTGATGATTTTAGCAGAAAGACATGGGTATATTTTTTGAAGAGGAAGTCAGAAGTGTTCAATTATTTTAAAGATTTTAAAGCAATTGTTGAGAAGCAAAGTGGCTATAAGATCAGAACCGTGAGATCTGATCAAGGTGGAGAATATACAGCAAATGACTCTGAAGCCTTTTGTACACAACAAGGCATCAGACATCAGACAACATCAGCTTATACACCACAGCTGAATGGTGTAGCTGAAAGGAAGAATCAAACAATTCTTGATATGGTAAGAAGTCTACTCAAAGCAAAGAAGTTGCCCAAGCAATACTAGGCTGAAGCTGTATCATGTGCAGTATATTTGCTGAATCGCTGCCCAACCAGAAGTTTGCAAGCTATCACTCCACAAGAAGCATGGAGTGGTCACAAACCAAGTGTTACTCATCTTCGAGTCTTTGGTTGTGTGGCATATGCAAAGATCTCAGATGCAAGAAGGACCAAACTCGATGATAAAAGTGAGAAATGCATCTTTGTCGGATATGGTGAGAGAAGAATGGGATACAAGCTGTATAATCCCATCACCAAGAAGGTAATTATGAGCAGAGATGTTATCTTTGAAGAAGATAAAACTTGGCAATGGAATGATGACCAAGAAGCAGTCAAATGGATCAGCATTGATTTGATCCTTGAAGACGAAGAAGTACCAACAGTACTTGTAGAAGGTCCGATAGTACCGGCAGACGAGCCACAAAGTCCGGTACACAGATTTCCTGTATTCAACAGGAGAAACACACCAGAATCATCATCAACACCATCATCAGCAGAACCATCATCAACATCCTCATCAGAAGGACCAAGAAAGATGAGAAATCTAGACGAGTTGTACGATGCCACTCAAGTCATGGAAGATACAACTTTGTTTTGTTTCTTTACCTATAAAACAAAGAAGAAGTGCAAAAATACAAAGCCATTGAAGGAAGAAACATTTATCAGAATGAAGTTCATGCTTGGCATGACATCCCTTGATTGAGTTTAAAGGGGAGATTTGTTGAAATAAATTCAATCCAGAAGGTCAAGGAAGGCAGCCACCAGCTGTCACCACCCATCCACCAACCAACCAGCCGCCAGCCGCTTTCACACCGTCGGTCAAAAACCGCCGTCACACTTGACGGTTGAATTTTCTTGTTTTGATTTCGTGTATAAATAGATAGCTAAGCTTATGCAATTATGTGTGGAGAGATTGAGAGAAACACTAGAGAGAAAGGGAGAAAGAAAGAGGGGTTGTTATTGTAAGCTTTTCATTATTGTAAGCTTGTTGTTCTTGAAATAAAAGAGTGTGTTTTATCCTCTCTGAGTGTTTCAAAGCCACCACAAGTGGTTTCTCCCACCAACATGAGGCACATATTGAGAAAAGGCATCATTCCCAAAACTGCTTTCATCTTTTTTCTCGATATATGAACATGATGATTGTTTTCCATTCCAAGGATTCCTTGCTCATTAACAGTGTCTGGTTAAAGGGATCTATCGTACAACACGGGGTTGAACGGTACCCTTCCACCATCAATTGTGAATTTGAAGAAGCTAAAAAACTGAAACCAGTCCTCTAATTAACTGACAGAATTTTCTTTTCTTCCATTCCAGAAAGTTAGCTGGTTGTAGTTTCTCTGGTCCTATCCCTGAGTTATAGGTCTCTTCAGCTGCTGGAGTCTCTGTGAGTGTTTTACTGTTTTCGGATGGACAAAACATGTTCTCTATTGGCAATCTTTACTGTTTTCTGAAACTCTCTATTGCTATTTCCCGGAGAGAGGTGAATTCAAATAGATTCACTGGATCAATTCCACATTCAATTGGAAACCTTTCGAAACTCATTGTGCAGGATCTATTCAATAATCTGCTCGACGGATCCATCCCGGTCTCTAGTGGAAATACATCTGGTCTTGATATGCTAGTTAATGCAGTACACTTGTATGTAAAATCTCTTTGTGCTGTCCAGCTGATTAGTGTTCTCTCTTGCTTCGGCTTTATTGACATCTGTTTATGCTGGTCTGAAAATTATTCAGTCATCTAGGAAGGAATCGGTTCTCAGGCGCAATCCCGAATGAGCTTTTCAGATCAGACATGACTCTCATTCACGTGTAAGTTTGTATATGCTTTTCAGATCAGACATGAGATTGAAAGTTAAGATTTTTTTTATCAGACTGGTCATTTGGCACTATCAGACCTTTTGTTACGCATGCGCTAGACTATCCACCTGAATACAATAAATCCATATCTGATCAATTTTAGTAAAGGTTTACAATATTTGTATATTCATTACTTTTGTGCAGGCTTTTGCATGACAATAATCTCACGGGAAGCATTCCTTCTACACTTGGACTTGTGCACACTTTGGAGGCTGTGTAAGCATCTACATGACAAACTGAAGTGATTAATCTACACTGATCTAGTTTGCATTGAATGCCTGTCCCTTCAAACCTCAACAATCTTACCAATGTGACGACGTTGTAAGTATACAGAAAACGACATTGCCAGTAAAGATATCACAATGGTTTGGCTAGTTTGTTAAGTCTTTTGTGCGGATTTTCACTCGGTTATGAGTGCTTTTTGCTGATAAATTTCAGGATTTTGCCCAACAATAAATTTACTGGGCCTGTTCCTAATCTCACTGGCATGGCTTATCTCAGCTACTTGTAAGATTTCCAGGCTGTTAGGTATCTCAGTATGAAATACAATTCCACTTTTCTCCAATGCCTAGTACTTTGACAAAAATCTTTTCTCCAGGGACCTGAGCAATAATAGTTTTGACGCTTCAGATTTTCCGTTGTCATTCACAAACTTACGGGCTTTGACAACACTGTATGTCTCCCTGCCTCCCTCCTTTTCTCTCTCTGTCGTAACACACACTCGACCAGCTCAATGAAGACTTAACTGTTTTCTTTCAAGAATAACAAATCCTTTCCACCATCCCACTTTGCAATTAGCCCTTAAAATTTTGCTCAGGCATCATGACTTTACACGCTATATTATAATTGTCTCCATGTTTAGTAAGTGTTATACGAAGCAGTCATTGGTTTTTTTGACAGAGACATTTTTGTCCATGGAACCTCTTATTGACTATGCATTCCTGTGTATAAAAGTTTACCATTTATGATTTTTCACGCTGTCAACATAGTGAAGCGTTCTTCACTTCCTGTGAATAACAGAATGATGGAAAACACTGGACTTGAAGGTCGGATTCCTCCTACACTTTTCGATCTTCCTTGTTTACGGACTTTGTGAGCATCCTTCCCCTTGTTTCTTCAGTACCATAGCAGTCAACTTCATGGTATTGATAGACTCTTTCATCTCATGGAAACTGATGGATATCTAAATTCACAAATGGTTACAGGATTCTAAGGAACAACCAGCTCAATGGCACATTGGATATTGCAACAAGCTCTAGCAGCCAACTGAAAGTCATTGATATGGGAAACAATCTCATTTCATACTATGCAGAAACACCAGAACGAAGGAATAACTTGGATGTAATGTAAGAGGCATTCTCCTCCTCCTTTTTTGGATTAATTACAATAGTCCCTCTCGGATATTACAGAAAATCATCCCTTCAATATATATCAAACGTTAACGGCATTTTTTGTACAGAAGTTTTTATAATATCTTCAAACTTTTGAGATGTCTCTGTAATTCTTTTCCTTAATTTTGTCCACTTGACTGCTAAAATGTGACAACGATAGTAGTGGGACAAGTTAAATCCTGAGGAGATGTGCTATACATCTTGCCTGCATAAGAGTGTTTGATGTGTTATATTTTGCAGACTTGTGGGTAGCCCAGTTTGTGAGCATCCAGAAGCAACAGAAAATTACTGCGCAGTTCCTCAAGCCAATTCTTCGTATACGCGGCTACCAGAGAAATGTGTTCCCTTCCACTGCATTTCAGATCAGATTTCCAGTCCCAATTGCAAATGCTCGTATCCATACAGGGGAGTACTAGTCTTCAAACCTCCATTTTTAAAGTCAAGAAACTCAGCTTATTATGTTCATCTGGAAGAAGAGTCTCTGATGCGTTCCTTCAAGTTCCATCAACTTCCCGTGGATTCAGTTGAAGTAAATTTTCCAGCGAAGGATTCGTTTGGGTATCTTGAGTCAAATTTATCAATGTTTCCGTCGGGCCAAAATCATTTTAACACAGCTACGATTTCTGATATCGGATTTGTGCTAACCCTTCAGACTTATGATAATTCAGATATCTTTGGACCTACATATTTTAAGGGTTCTGCATATCCATACTTCGATGGTACTTACACATTTCATGCACAAGTGAGAGATTGGCTTGCATTATTCTTTCTTTATTCTGATGACACATCCTCCTCCCTCCCTCCCTCCCTCTTTATCATGCAGGAAAACCCACGGTATCAAAAGAGTTATCAAGTACCGGAAGGATCATCGGGGCTGCGGCTGGAGGAGCCTCTTTCCTGCAACTATTTCTCCTTGCAGGGGTATGTGCTTATCGACAGAAGAAGAGAAGAGAAAGAGCAAGTGAACAGAAGAATCATTTTGGTACTTGAAGGTTCTAGTTTTTAAACCTGATATTTTCCCATTCATCATTGAAAATTGTGTTTATTTCTTTTTCTTCATCTTGCCAAATTGCAGCATACTTGGATTTAAAGAACAGTGACAGCGTTCCTCAGTTGAAGGGAGCCAGATGCTTTTCTTTCGATGAGATTACGAAGTGCACGAATAATTTCTCGGAAGTCAATTATATTGGATCAGGGGGTTACGGAATGGCAAGTCTCTCCCTCTTTTCCTGTCCTGCCATGGTGGTTTCATTTGCATAAACAATGATTGTGTGTGTTGCTGGTTACAATTTGCCTTCAAACTATCTAACTTCTGAGCTGGCATGGACTACCAAACCTTGAGAATGAGTATTTGAAAGTAAACTTTCAGCATTTTTGTGTACAGGTTTATAGAGGCATGCTTCCTACCGGACAACTGATTGCCATCAAACGACGTCGACAAGGATCGGTGCAAGGTGGGCTTGAATTCAACTCAGAGATAGAAGTTTTATCGAGAGTTCATCATAAAAGTGTTGTAAACCTTGTTGGGTTTTGCTTTGAGAGTGGTGAACAGATGCTAATTTATGAGTTTGTTCTCATTGGTAGTCTCAGGGACAGCCTATCAGGTATTGTACATGGAACCCATCAATCTTACAAGCATTGAGTTTTCCATGACAACCCTTTGGTGCCTTCGTTCCGAAAATAAGCACACGCATTCTATAGTTGTAGTAAGTCAATACAATTATATATCCTCTTCTCATGTAAGCAGGTTTGAGCGGGATCTGGCTGGATTGGAGGAGGAGACTTAAAGTGGCTCTTGGTGCAGCAAGAGGTCTTGCCTACTTGCACGAGCTTGTCAAGCCTCGGATTATCCACAGGGACTTAAAATCAGCTAACATATTACTGGATGAATCCTTAAATGCTAAAGTTGCTGACTTTGGTCTTTCCAAGCCTATGGACAATAGTGAGCTTATTCTTGCTACCACTCAAGTTAAAGGGACAATGGTCAGTACCTCCAAAACTACAAGAATTTAAGACTATCTAGTTTCATTATATGCAGGTCGCCGGCTGGTCTATGATTAAAGCCAATATATATCAAGTGTTACAAATGACATGATTACTATATTTTCTGCTTAGGGTTATATAGATCCAGAATATCAGAAGACCCTGCTCTTGACTGAGAAGAGTGATGTCTATGGCTTTGGAGTTGTGTTGCTGGAACTAGTAAGTGGAAGAAAGCCTTTAGAGCGAGGGAAATACCTTGTAGCGGAGGTAAGTAGCTTATTGGATAGAAAAAAAGATCTATATAGCCTTCATGAACTTCTTGACCCCAGCATTGGTTTAGACACGAATCCGAAAGGTCTAGATAGGATAGTGGATCTGGCAATGAAATGTGTACAAGAGAAAGGAAGTGACAGGCCAACAATGGGTGAAGTGGTGAAAGAGATTGAGAATATCTTGCATCTTGCTGGTTTAAACCCCAGTGCTGAAGTAGAATCCACTTCAGCTAGTTTTGAGGAAGCAAGCAAGGACGAGTTTCCACCATCCTTGAAGGAAGAAGAGCTTTCATTATCTCGAGTCTAGAACCATGATGAGCATTTCTTAGATGGGAAAGATGAGAAGTTGCTTCAGTACTGGGTTTTACAATATTTTCTTGCGATGTTTGCCGCGTGTGGTGCATCAGATTTGTAAGATTCAACTACTTGTGAATATATAGTTAGCAAAACCTTTGTATGTTGGGTGAAAGAAATCCTGGGTGAATATATAGTTACATTAATTATGTTAGAAATTAAACTTATGCCAGTTGAACTTATTGATCTATTTCTCTTCATTCGACATCTCACTTGAATCAAAGGAGAATAAAATGATGAGCATTTTCTGCGTCCTGTATCCAATCTTTTAAGTTGTGAATATTATAATTATTATTATCATGACGCTTAATAACGGAGTTTATTACAAAGTCAAAACCCTTCAAAACCATGGATATCATAGCTAAGGGGAAACATCTAAAATATTTCATTTAGACAACCTTATTTATACTAATCATAGGTCTAAACTGAATAAAAAAATAAAATTTGTAAACTAAATACTTCCAAAACTGCATGCATGTGCATTGCATTGATGTGATGGTGTTAAAAATTGTTGCTCAGGTCATTGGTTTCTCCAACAGGGCAGAGAAATACCACTCGTTTTTGTCAATCCCTCGATCAAGCTTCATGCCAGCGTTCCACCTTAGGTTCCTGAATCCAACACGATCCAACATTGGAACGTATGTTTGATTCAGCTGTGATCCCAGGCAGAAGAAGTGATCAAGCCAGAAGAGCCCCCCTGGCCTCAACACTCTGTATATATCATAGAGTGTGAATTCCAACATCGCATCTGGAATCCAGTTGCTCAGAACATGCATCGAATGAACTATGTCTAGAGTGTTGTCAAAGAATGGAAGCCTCTGAGAAACACTGACATGGATAGAGATCAACCCCCTTGACGCAATAAAGCTGTTGAATGGACCGTCCAAATTCATGGAGCTGGTGACGATGGTTACATTTCTTTCCTTCATTCTTGCCGCAAATGTGCCACTCCCGCCTCCTATGTCAAATCCAATGCGTATAGTCCCCTGAGGCCTTGTTTTGAGGACTTCATCGATGCCATAATCAAGCCCCCCATTGTCAAGAAGCCATCTACTCTTCTCCCTGCCCTCCAAGTCGAAGCAGTCCTTGCAGTCGAAGTAGCCAGGTGCCTTTCTGCGTTCAATGAGGCACTTGTAGCTTTTGCAAGTATATGGATCCCAAATAATGCTGGTGTCTGGTGGTGTAGTCCAAAGACTCTTTGGAAATGGTGTTGGCTCCACATAGTTGGCAGGGGACTTAGGATGGCATCTACGGCGAGGGAGAGGCTCACACCCCTTAAGCATCAACCTCTGAGCAAACACATCATCCACCGGACATTCCCCTCCAACTTCATAGGTCATGTACTGTGCTAATTCCTCTTGATACCTTAAGCACGCTCCACCTACTGGCGGATAAACCTCGTCGGATCCCATCCTTGGTGAGTACCCTAGTGGGAGTTTGTGAGGACCTATCACTAGCATAACTTCATCAGACATAGCAACATTCAATAGTTTCATGGGATCGCTTCCTTTCTCTTTCTCAGTCAATCCCTCATGTCTGCTGCGTAGCTCTGTAAGAAGAGCTTCAACAAACAAGTTGGTAGAGTTGAGCTTTTTGTGGAACTCAGCAATTAGAGAATGACTGATGGCAAGTTGCTCTTTAGTAGCGCTAAGCTCATCCAATAGAGTAGTGGGGTCCCCGAGAGGGAGAGAGATGTGATTCTTTGAGCCCAATGGAGATGGTTTCCAGTTAAAAGAAGGGCTAGTGAAGATGTACATAGTGAGAAGGTTGGTTAGTATTACAAGCACAAACATCTTGAGCTTGTACTTGGTATGGAGCTGCTGTTGATGGACATGCTTTTTAGGGTAATCCTCAACACCATTTACCATCTTTCTTTCTTTCTTTCTCAAATGAGCAAAGACTAATGTTGACACTAGTTAAATGGCATGGAAGAGGCAGAGGCAGAAGAGGAAGAAATTAGGTCGAAGAGTAAATGCAAGGCACAGAAAGCGGCGAAGTCGCATGTTCTAGTTCAAGTTTGGTCATTGTAACGCGCCGCTTTGGACGTTCCAAGACTCTTTTCCACAAAATTAATTCAATTTTTGCACCCTGCCCTGGCTCTCCGGATCTTGGCTCATCATCAGATTCATTGAATATGGCCTCTACTCATGCATTATCCTATAAGTTTACCACATAGTTCTCTCCTTTTTATGCAATTTAATTAGATATTGCATGTAGGTGGCCATCACCATTGCTATAGAAAACACATTTAGTGATTTGTTTTTTTCTTTTCTTTTCTTTTTTTTAATCATCATTTAACTTTATTTTAACAATAGCTCACATGATTGGTTTTAGCAAACTATCAATCGTTTTGTTCTCATTTTGCAACAATTTCATCATAATAGCTAAATTACAAAATATTATTATGGAATCGATGCAACCAATTTATAAATTGTTGAAAGTAATTAAATTAAAGTGTAAGATTGAACGAGAAAAAATGGGATTGCATTATCTATTTATATAAAAGTAGTTAAAAAAAAAACTACCCGTTTGAGCCATTTTTAGAAATAATCTGGTTTTTGTACATGAACATCTCATGTATAACGCCGGTACGTTGCCGCTGGTGTTATAGGTTGGCATGGCTATCGGTAAAGGAGGAGGGATTACATAGTGTGTTAAGATTACCAAGGACCAGGAAGCTGATCCTCAATAATGGTGCCATTGTTGTTATCCTTCTTCCATGCTCTTTGGTTGTCTTGTTCTTTTTTTTTCTTTTTTTTTTGAAACAGACTGATGAAGGGGACTCTGCTTCATCTGCAGTTCATGGATTGAATGGTAAGCAATCTGGAGAAGAGCAGTTCTCAGTGAAAGTTCCTGGTTCCCACCTGAAATACCTTTTCTTCCTGAATGCATGATGTCAATGTAGTGATTCGTTGCAGGGTATGGATTTGGATCTGGATCAGAGAGCAGACAATTCATGCAAGGTCTTCTATGCGATCCACTAGCAATTGATTCCATATCTAACTATTTGAAGCTGTCAGATTCTCAGACCATTTGAGGCTGCTATGGATAACAACGTGCCTCAAATGGTATCAGCTCCACTTGATCCCCAGCTATGGTTACAGTCACATGCTAGTTGCCAGCAATACTTGTGATCAGGCCTACAGCCACAATCAACTGAGTTATGGACAAAAACATCTCCGGTCTTGCCGCCACAGCAACTCATGGGCAAACTACTTTGCCATCTCAACCAGATAGCGCAACGAGCTATAGCCGTAGCTGGAATTAGAATGTTTATGTACATTTTTGATGCACAATTAAAAACAAGTGGATCTGTGGCGCAATGGTAGCGCGTCTGACTCCAGATCAGAAGGTTGCGTGTTCGATTCAGTCAGGTTCATTTTCCACAGAATATATCATTTTAACTGAATCTTCGTAAAGCAGCCGGGCTCCACGCTAATCCGATCATCGGCTTAAAATAGATTTTAAATTAAACTAGGTGAGCCGATCCTTACTGATTAAATATTAATTAGCTGATCTAGAAGATAAACCCCCCCATCTAAAAAAAGTCAAATCAGGGTTGATAACCACGTTTGGGAGGCTAGATTGGATCGTATGTCCATATATATTTTTCTATTTCTAGTTTTTTTTTTTTTTAGAATATGGGTTAAATCCAACTTAAAAAAAATAATTTTTTATGATGCCATAAATATATTTTTTCAACCGAAAAAAACATAAAAGCATTAGAAAGTTAAAAATATTTCATTTAAATATTTTAAAAATTAAATACTATAAAGGGTTAATTTGTAATTTAATTAATTTGGATAAAACTTTATAAAATGAATGTGAATAATATTTATGTTTAAAATAGTATATATATTTTTATTTATTTTTCACCTAGCTAACACATGATTAGTAATGTGAAGTAGATGAGATGACTATGATCCCACGTTGGGCCGGGATCGACGCCACCATTTGACAACTATTTAATGCAAATAAATTGAAATTTATTTGTTCTATATGGCTTAGTTGTGAGTGTGACCACCACTTAATTAACAATCCACAAACAACATGAAAATACCAAACTACCCATCACTTAATTACGCTGCACTTCTACCTAATTCAAGAAACATTTTATTAGCAAGCTTGCGAGGAAGATTTTAATCTCTCTCCCCAAATTAATCACCATTTTAATTTCCAAATTCCAACCATCAAAATTAATACCTTGATGGATGATCATTAAAGGACATTTAATCAGATGATACAATCTACCCTCCCTCCACCATTTCCCCTTTTGTGGTTTTTTTTTTTTAAAGTGTTTTGGTTTGTTTTTAAAATTATTTTTTATCTTAAAAATTAAATTAATATTTTTTATATATTTCTTTTTATTTTGTTACTGTAATATTAAAAATAATAAAAGTTGCCTTTGAAGTCGTAGCCTAGCAATTATAGGAAGAACTTGTTCCCTTCCTTCAACATTTTGGTTTGATTTTTTATATACATGTTTGTCATCCTTATGATATTTTATATGCTTATTAGGCTTGCAGAATATTTAATGGGCCTAGAGATTAGTTATCGTGGATGTAAGCTGACCCGGATGCTCCAGGTTACCAAAATAAATAAAAAATCAGAAATGGAGCTACATATCTATCCTTCTTTTCTCAAGAAAATATGTATTACACCATTCATTAATCATTAACATAGTAAATAAATAAATAAAGAATATTTAGTTTATTTTCATTCTCTAATATTTTTTTCTATTGATACTTTTGTTAAAATTAGCATAAGGTGTATTTAATGGATTATACCCTTTAATTTTAGATAAGAAAAACCAATTTTCTTATATGTTAGATTTGATGTTTTTAATATATAACCAAACTTACTTAGATTTGAATCCTTACGCCAAACTTACTTATTTTATATTTTATTGATTTAAAGGGATTTTTTTATTAATTTATATTAAACTTACTCACATTTCAATTTTAATGAAACTAATTACAAAAAAAGATATATATATATATATATATATAGAAGAGTATAATTGAGAAATGAAGTGATCTATGATGGTCACTAGTATGCTTCGGACATTATGTGTTGATCGAGATTAAATTTTTTATTATTATTATTATTGTCTTTAAAGATACACCTTCTATATTAATTTAGTTTATTAAGAAAAAATTACCTAAAAAAACACAAGTACCTTCTTAATGACTGGGATTTCCTTCAGAGCTTCAACTACATGTTTGCAAGTATTCTATACATTTGATTATTGACCGTATGTACTTTCTCCCACGAAAATAAAAATAATTTACTGTATAATAATTTATTATTACTATAGAGCTGAATAATTAATGTATAAGAGTGTGGAAAACAGCATATCATTCTTACTTTATACGATATTTCCTTTCTTCCATTGATTTTGCCACTTTTTTTTTGTAAGGAAAAAGAAAACAAGTTCGGTATCATTTGTCGCCATCAGCTGGACAACCTTGTGCTAATTTCTTGAGGTTTTCAATGATCATAACCAGCTTCGTGTTGAGCCTGTTCACAAAGCACTTGGGCAGCCATCCAGCAGGATCCAACTGCATAAATAGTAATAAAGCAATCAAAGATACCTTTCAATATCAACTTTTGAAACTTCCCAGAAAAACAGAACAAAATTTATCTATATTGATCTAGTATACAATGATAATGGCCAGAAGAAGGAGAAGAAGATTTTCGTGTATATTCCTGCATAATCTCGAATGTTTCGTGTTTAATCCTGCATGGTCGCGAAATGACATGTATAAATACCTGAACGACATAGGTGACCATACAGGAATCATCCTCAAGCTTCTCCACCACCCACCCTGACTGCAGCAAAAGTCCTCTGATAGCATTATTTTGCTTTGGATGCAATCCTGCTGCTATCTCTTTTGGCAATGAAGCTACTGCCACCACCTTTGCATATATTTTCAAAAGAAATGTGATTAAAATCTGTGAAGACAGCATAAAAACTTGTAAATCGTAACAGTTGAGAGACAAAGGGTTACCAGGGTTCCATCTTCCATTGTTTCCCGTCGCTCGTATACTATAAACTCTCTGTTTCTAAACAAAGGTTTAGAGTTCTCTCCGAACCTCAGACGGATTATGCTGAGATTATCTTCAAGGTCCTTTATGTATCTAGCTTCCACCAGGTCCTGCTCCCATTGCTACAGCTCCAACAAGTTCAATCAATATTAATGTCAATTTCATCAAAGATTATCAATCTACACGCAGTAACTTAACATTTCCAACAGCTACATTTTATGCCCAATTAGATCCGGGTGCGATCCGAAATAGCTGTCGTTCTTGCAAAAAAGTAACTGAAGAACCCATATTTTGTCTGGCAGAGAAAAAAATAGAGACAAAAGTTATCTTGTCCATGATTTGGAATGGAGTCAAATCATCTTGATAATTATGATGGTATCGTTTGAGCAATATTCACCGTTCATTCTATATTACCATTGCTAGCAATTTCCAATCATATATTCAGCTCCACAAAATCATAACATGTAAGCTGAAAAACTTAACCTGTATATGATCTTAGAGAGGGACGTTAGAGTAAATGGATTACCTTAGCAGCATCAATGGCATTGGCAACAGTGATGAATTGTTGAGGGGAGACTGATCTGAGCAGCCAACGGCTGCGAAAGGTGTGGAATGATCCAGACCTACGTTTTGATATCTCTACCCCATTGTCTAGATCAGTTAGAATCTTCCATCCATCATTACCAACATTGCCAAACCTATTCGAATCGGAGGCAGACAGCAACTCTTGTATGCAGCTTTCGCTAGCAAAGTGTACGTACCTTCTCAGTGAGTCCTCGCTAATGGACCTGCATACATGCAAAACCCAAAATGAAAATTTAGAATCTAATCAGGAAACTAAAAACTAAAATGAATACAGCAGTGCTCATGTCTAAGTTGATTGCAAATTCAGCACTAGGAGTTACCAAGATCGGCTGCAAGGTGTTGGACCGGTACTGTTCATCGGTTCAAGAATTGCTCTTCAAGTCTTGTTTTTTCACTTCAAGGAGTATACGCGTATGTGTGGGTGTATATATACAGAGAGGAAAAGAAGAGTTTTAACTTAAAGATCGGCTAGAAAGAGAGACTGAACAGAAGTGTAAAATAAAGCGAAGTGGGCCGAGGCCATTGATGCACATGGATTGCCAGAAGAAACTCCATGATTAGAACTGCACGTCTCTCTCTCTCTTCTTCCTCGAGAGAGAGAGAGAGTTAAAAGATAGATTCTTCCCTTGCAAAAAAGCAGCAAGAAGCGAGGGTGGGGAGTGTCATGCACATGGACTGTTGGTGCCTTTTAAAATCAGCTGAAAGAAAAGGCTGAAAATTAAAGCCAAGATTAATTAAAAGGTCTTAAACTCACTCTATCATGATCCAAAACCAAAAAGCATGGCTTGGCCTGGTTTTAGGTAACATCGACCCTACCAAACAAACCCAATAAGTTGTACATGCGCCATGACAAAGCTTAAACTTCCATATCAAGCAGCAAGACGGACAACCTGGCCCCAAACTATTGCTTAGTTTGTGTTTGAAGTTGTGGTAATTTTTGTAATTGCGATTTAAAATAAAATTTAAAAAAACTATAAATCGCAGTTTTCAAGTTTTCAATTGAAAAAAACTACTCCTTTGCGAAGTAGTGGTTACTGTAAAATACATATGAATCCTATGAAACATTTGCATTACATGAAGCACTTGACATGTAACTGTCTGCTTGTTCGAAGAGATAATTTAATCCCCTGTTCTGCTATCGGAACAGAGTTTTAGGACCCACTCTACTGATCATCAAATGTCTCATGGGAATTGCTTGCATGGTGAAAGGCGAATCTTGGTTTCTTGTGGTCCAGAGGAAACGAAATGAAAACATGGTTTCTACTCATTAACTGATAGAGGTTACTGAGATTAAAGAATGAACATGGGTTTCTACTCATTAACTGATAGAGGTTACTGAGATTAAAGAATGAACATGGGTTTCTACTCATTAACTGATAGAGGTTACTGAGATTAAACATGGGTTTCTTGTCATCATAAGGGATGATAATCAGATCAAGGATCACATTCAGCTGTCGTAAAACATAGAGAAAAGGAATGACCAAAAGGAGGTTATTAAATTATTAATGAAGATCTTCCTGTCTTATCAGTGACAAATCATGAAACAGTGAACATCAATTTTAGCTCTAAAAGCAAACTAAGATTGAGACATTTCATTCCTGAGGAAACCTTTAGCTTTCAAACTTTCCACCGTTTCTCGTACAGCATCTTCAACTGGAGTGAAGGCTAGCCCCAGATCAATTAATTTCTTGGATGCATCCTTGCATGCTCTCAGACCTGGTTGAGTTTCCCCACTAAACCTGTAAGGGATTTGAGTTAAGAACATGCACTTAAGCAACCAAACAGAAACCTTAATTACAGAAAAGGAAAGACAACATGTAAAAATGACTAGATGTTAAAATGGTTTAGAATTCAAATGACAACGTCAATATTCAGTTTACTGGATATATAATTCCCACTTGGTTCAGGTTGAAACAAGACAGCCAGGTTGTCCTGTTTCCTAACTGCATCTATGGCCACCTGACCTGCTCTCACTTGCCTAGGGAAACAAGGACTTACACTTTCATAGAAAATATATGACGAGGCTGCGTATTGAGAAGCAATTTTCTTCAAACTAATCAAAGGCATCCTTCTAATAAAATTGTCAGTCATATCGGGTTTTGACTGGATCAACTTGTTTTATAGAACAAAACCCATCTGGAGCCTAGACAGATAAGATGCAGGGTGAACGCAATCATTGATTTCATTTATGCCATCTTGACACTCAGAAATGCCCTTAAACTTCATCTTTCAAAAGCAGTAGGCCTTGAGAAAAACAAGCACAGTTCTATGTTCAATTAGGTATTAATTTATTTTCACCAGCATACAAATTTAGCTCCAACAGCCACCCAATTTGTGAAAATATGTATCATACATACGAAGCTTCAAGGGGGATCCAAACAAGAATATGAATCTTAAAGCTTCAACAAGGTCATTTAGAGAGCACCCAATACAGTGCAAAATACACGCAACAACACCACCAGTTGACATACGTGTTAGGAGGAATCCGTATTCTACAATAACCATCAAGAACCTATATAGTGGAGCATCATGTGATGGGACCAGGTTAAAGAAAGGTGGCAGAATAACTGGCAATTGACAAGTAATGCATTGTTATGCAATGAAGAGGGGGGGAAATTCTTCCAAACCGAAAGAGAAATGGACTTCAACGCAAAATAAATAAATAAATACAGAGGAAAAGTACATCGCTGATAATATCAGAATGGCAAAGGGAGAAGCTTCCAAATCTGTGCAAAAAAATAGAATAACTTGGCAATAAAATAGATGGGGGCAATATGACAAGATAAGCTTTTGAGGGGGTTTGATAATTGAGTAGCTAAAGTAAACTCATGTCCACCAGCGCTCCACATGCAGTGTGGACCAGCCACTGCTTTCCATAAGGTCATCCCGCTACAAGGACAACAACTAATGTACTATTGCATTACTTTTCTAATTCTTATCTCTTTTGAATTGTCCCCTATCCTTTTATTTTGCCATCATCAGAAACAGGAGTCAAGTTTTCCATTCTGCCAATGGCTGCCCGCTATCCTTGGAAATACAGACGGATGGTGGCAAAGTTTATCCAAGATATTGCCAGAAGACTAATTAAAGTCCCACTCGGAGAGGTGCTGAATGTTCCTTCAAAGTCTTCTCCACTAGTCATCATTACAACTATTGCCACCCGCTCCACAATCCCTCCACCAACATTTAAGAAAACGAATATACTGAAGTAGTCCAAGAGAAATTTATAGTGACATTAAAGATAAGATTGTCAATCCTAATTCAAATCCAGTAGGAATATGGATATTATCCTGCCTACAGACCTTTTGATGGATAACGCTAATCTTTCCTCTAAGCAGCTACCAAAATCTGGATTAGTTCAGCCATCAAACAGGAAATTGGGAACGGAATTCATACAAAAACAAATCCATCTACGGAAGACCCAAATTTGTTTTACCAAAACCCAAGCCTACATCACCCAAAGCTAATCTAAAATAACCTACATATATCAGAAAACATATATCAAAATAATTATTCTTCTCTTTTTCTTTTCTAATTCTTGTGGTTGCTATAACCCTCCCGACCATATAAAATTAAATATTTTAATTAAATATTTCAGTTTTTAATTTTGAGTTTTTTTTTAAGAAAAGTTACTTTTAATTATGATTTATTTATAAAAAGATTAAAAAAATTTAAATTTATAAAAATTTAAAGTTAATTAAAATTAAACGATTAATTTTGGATATGTTGTTAAAAATAAAAATTTATTAATTGATTTGTCATGGTTAAAAGATTTATTTAAACCTTACTAGAAAATCTGAACAGAATGATTTTAAGGTTGAAAATAATAAAATTTTATTTTAGTCATTGATTTATATAAATTATGGATTAATCCCTAAACTTTAAAAGATTATAATTTGACCCCTTAAATGTATTTTGAAATTCTAGGCATTATTCGTATGAGGTTAAGGATCATGAATCTCAGTTTTAAAATTGATTTGTGTGATTTTCAGTTTAGTATTTTTATTTTGAAGATTTATAATTTAGTCCCTAAATTTTAAAAAAATTATAATTTAATTCTAGAACTTGAAATGTAAATTGAGATTTTGTACAGAATTGAAAATAAACTAATAGGTGAAATATTGGTATGGCTATGTATTTCTAACATCTATAGCATATATAGGATCATCATTCAATTCTGGTAAAATTATGTTTTAATCCCAGTCTTCGAAAAAATTTCGTAAACCCATTCAGCAAGTGGGAATTGCAAGAAAGGGAAGTCAAGAAAGCTAGGCAGCCTACAATTACAAACCTGTGAAGAGGAGACTCGGGGAAGAGTCTGGAGACCGTCGCAGCAAAATCACCAAACTGGTAGATGCCATTGGTGCAAAGATATCTACCAGAAGCAGTAGGGGTTTCAAATAACAGAACCTGTGCCATTGCCACATCTCTTACATGCACAGCTCCCAGCCAGTGATATTCCTGAGTGTCTCTTGATCCTTGCAATAGTTGCTGTAACACAGCACAGCTAGCGTTTAATGCAGGCTGCAAGAGAGGGCCAAGGCACGTCGCAGGACGGATTGCCACCACATCCATTGCATTCCTCCCTGCAAACTCCCATGCTGCTTTCTCTGCCAGTGTCTTTGACACCGGATACCATTTCTGCCATAATGCAATGCCCCAAGACAAGATTTTTATTTATACAGAAATAAAAATCAGTACCAAATTTACTACCGCACGTACATAATCTAAAACTCTAGATCTAAATTACCTGGCGAGACTTGCAGTAATCAAGATCAGTCCAAGACGACTCATCAAACACCTTCTCCCTCGGCCACGATGGATTAGGAACCAAAGCCGATATAGAGGACGTCACAACCACGCGCCTAACCTTGAACTTCTTAGCAGCCTCCAGTACATTAAGAGTGCCTTTCACCGCAGGTAACACAAGTTCCTCTTGTGGGTCCTTTGGGTCCTCTAGAGTACAGGGAGATGCAACGTGGAAAACCCCTTGGCAGCCTTCCACGGCCTTACAAATGGCGTCGTGGTCAAGCACGTCGGCTTCGTAAACCTCCAGACTCACGCTAGCATCGGTGGCACCTGGGATTTCGAAGAGATGAGATGGGTCAGAGCCTGGGTATATAGAGGCGTGGATTTTGGTGTAGCCTTGGTCTAATAAGGTACGAACCAGCCATGAGCCAATGAACCCGTTGGCTCCTGTCACACAAACTGCTTCCTTTTGCTTGGCCATTGATTGAATCTGTGCCTGCCTTTTCTTTGCTGAATCTTTTAGTCATGAAAAATGGATTTGGATAGGATTAATATCTTCTTGTTTTAAAGTGTTGTGGTTATTTTAGGAAACTACCTTGACTACGTAGGATAAGATCAAGATTATCACAATAATATCCAATCCTTCCTTTGCTCACCTAACGAAACTAACTCTTCTTTTCGGCATTTTATCAAGCACCTTCTAGTCAATGTCAAGAGACACACATCTCTTTTTTTTTCTTTTTTTCTTTTTTTTTTTTTACACACATCTCTTTTTTTTTCTTTTTTTCTTTTTTTTTTTTTACACACATCTCTTTTTTTTTCTTTTTTTCTTTTTTTTTTTTTACACACATCTCTTTTTTTTTCTTTTTTTCTTTTTTTTTTAAAAAAAGAAAAAGAAAAAAAGAGACACACATCTTGTTTGTCCATGTCCTGGTTGCTTCAGGAAAGGAAAGCCCTTAAAATTTGGAGAAAATAACAATAAACCTCCTATAAACCAACCATGTCCCTTAAATAGCAATAATAATAATAATAAATTTCTTTGCATAAAATAGTAATAATAAAAAGAAAGGAGGAAACATAAAAGAGTTGTGGGGCACATATTGCTAACCGGATAAATCCAGATTCGAGCAGGCTTATCTTTTAGGCCCATATAAATAATTATTTTCAGCATAAACTTTTAGGCCCAATTTTTCAACTTTTCAACATATAATCGGTCATTAATTATGAAAAAAATCTGTCACAGATAAAAAAAAAAAAAAAGTACATGAATGCAATCAATGCTATGATTATACCTTCTTTACATATATAATTTATTAATTGAAAAGTACATCTTTAGAAAAATCAAGCAATTAGTGTATGCTTTTGCAAGTGTTTTAATTAAAATGTGTTTGAATAGAAAAAATAATACATTAAGTTGATGTTTTTAATGTTTTTTTCTTATGATTTTGACAAAAAAAAGGCTCTTAAATAATTCTCTAAATTATCACCAAATATAACTTAATTATGAATAGCATTTTTCTTGTTTATAATAAATTTATTTTCATTAGCACATAAGTTTTTAGAATTATATATCTATTTGATTAAGCATAAATATACAAAATGGTTCCTATGCTTCTTCTTCTTTTTGTCATATTCAAAAATTAAATTAAAATAGGTAATGTAATCTCAATCAGATATAAAATAGAATGCAAATCTATAAAAAAGTTTTCAAGCATCGTGTTCATCCTATCAAATACATAGATCATTTGTCAAAATAGAGTTAGCAAATTAGTCAGCTATTGAATTAGGTCACTAACCTTTCAATCCCTTGGAGGAAGATTCCTAACTTTCGTAATTAAATCCAAGTTGGCATATGATATTATATTGTCCCAAGTGTTGTAGTTGAATCAGATTCAAGCAAAGCTTATGGATACTCATGTCTCATGCATGTTCTAAACTAGGAACTATCGCCTATAGCTCAGCTTGAATCGAAGAGTAGTACCTAGTATTAATAGCAAACCCTTTAATCAATGTGCCATGGCTTTCCTGAATTAGACCTCTTGCTCTCACCCCTGAATTTGTTAAATAATATTTAGATAGTTTTATTTGTTAAGAGTAGAATAATACTTTCAGTTTAATTTATATATATTTTATTTATATTTAAGTTAAGGTTAAGTATTTATAATATACAGATTATTCAAAATTCTAGTCTTTTTTTTGTGTTTGATCTTAATTATTTTAACATGGTATCAGAATTGGTTTTATGAAATGAGACTTAATCCCAAACACAGCTTCGAGGTTTTATGAAACGAGGCTTAAAATTTTTTGGAGTGAGATTTTATCTTTTGTTTTTGCAAAATTTAATATTTCGTCAATTTCTACAAAAAAAAAATAAAAAAAATTCCCTTTCCTACACCTATCAATGTTGATCTTCATCCACTAACTAGGAGGGTAAACCTAACATATTTCTTCCACATGCTTATTGATGACCAAAAATATCACATCATTATTAATATACTTAATATCAAATACAAGACTATTGATAGCATATAATGGATTAGAGCTTAGATTGGCTTTGCCTCGAAAAACTCTATTATTTCACCACTTCCGTATGAACCATGGAATTCTTTTTTCTTTTCTTTTTTTTTTTGTAAAAGTACTAATAAAGAGATTATTAGTAAAACACTGAATAAGAGCTGTTAAGTTAAAAAAAAAAAAAAAAAAAAACGCTTTCTCTAGGTTTAATAATAGCTATGCTGTATACTGACAGTGCTAGTGCTGGGTTGCTATGCATCATAATCGAATAGTGTTGTTCGAATCTGTACTGTGACCATATGTGCAAGCAGTAGATATTCAATAACCTGGGAGAGCTAGTTACTACTCTTCACTTCAAATCCAGATATGTTCAAGCAGTGTTGACATATTTTTCACAGGCGAGTCTTGAGCCGATGCATGGACCGAGGAAAAAGAGTGCTTTGATAAGGGAAGTAAGATCTCGATTGCCTCCATATTAGAGGTGGAGGCAGACAGTTACACCTGCTGGACAGCTCAAGGCCCAACAAACCTCTTCGTATTACCAAAATGGAGGCCTATAGTGACATGAGATGCCTCATGGGATGGAATCACATAATTCATGATTTTGAATTCTTTTACAATCACTTTTGACCTTGAGTTATATATATATATATATATATATAGTATAAGTTATAATTCATAAATAGATAAAATTAAAAGTTTAAATTTTTTATCAATTCAAAACATTAATTAAATTTTGTAATAATTTTTTTATTTAATTAAAAAATTAATTTGTAAAACCCATATCAAACATGACTTTAATTTGCTTAGTTGACGATGTTCGTGGCTACACGTTAATTCCAAGTCAACTATATTCTTCATCTCTTGCTCTTTTTCCAATTGAGGGACTTCATCAATTTAATCTATCGAAATACTTGAATTTTAATGACTGCAGGTGAACCATTAATTGTTGCTAATTGCTGCAAGTTACGAAATACGTGTGTGTGTGTGTGTGAAAAAGGAAGAGTGAGCATTATAATTTAATTGGTTTACTCATATTTGATCCCTATACTCTTTCATTTTATTTTTTTGTTAGAATCTCGTACTTTTTTTTAATTGAGTCCCTTTGTTATTTACTTGTTTTGTAAAGGTCCTTCCATTAATTATAACGCTATGAATTATAATTATATAATTAAAAAAATAAGAAATAAAAGATAAACATGTAAAATAATTAATTTACTATAATTAATTTGATTTGTTCAGGTTGTTCTTTTTGTTAGTTTAGCTGGTTTAATTTTCACCTCAAGTGAGAAAATTTAAATCATGAAAGTGTTAGAGAGTATTTAGAAATATGACTGTAATTATTTTTTAATATATCTTTATTTAAAAATATATTAAAATAATTTTTTTTATTTAAAAAATAATTAAAAATTCAACTTATTATGAGCGACTCAATCAAAATATATATAAAAAAAGGGACTTCCATCAAAAAATTAAAAAAATATATTTACCGAATCATAATCCTAATTTATTTTTAAAAATAAATGCTATTGTACCGTGTAAGTAAATAAAGATCACACTAACATGCTCTTGTAATTTAAAATATATATATATAGAAAACATGCATGAGTTTTTAATTACCAAAATTGTCAAACCTTAACAATAAGCATTTTCAATAATCTAAGTTGGCAAAACCTTATATATATATATATATATAAAATCAAACAACATTAACAAACAACTCAAAATATGATAAAATAAAAAAAACAATATTTTCATATATTAATTAAAATCAAAACTAAAACAATTATAATTCCAAAGTAAGTCCATAAACATATTTAAACATGTAAAACAAACTACATAAATACGTGTCTTGTGAACATCACTTACTAGATTAAAGAAAATTTATTCCTTCAAACCTCATTAGTGGTGCCCTTTTATGCTTTTCTTTTACAAACTTTAGTTTTATCACATTTAAAGTGTAAGAAATTCTTATACTAGGATCTTAAACCTGCATACTTAATTAAAAGCTTTGTACCATACTGATTATGAAATAGTGATTTTGCAACAAAGTTGGTTTTGAAAATTTTGGTATTTTTGCTAAACTTGAAGGGTAATGAAATATTTCTAGCATTTTCATTTTGAGAGAAATATGATCAACCATTGATAATAAATCTCTAAAAAGGTTTAAAGTGTAAACACATAAAGAAAATCGGTAGTTTTACATAATAGATATAATAATCATGGCTGACTGACATGACCATTTTTTAGACATTGTTGGAGCGACTCTGATGCAAACGTTATTAGAGACCATATGAAGTTCACAGATAAGGTGCATATCTTTTGTTTGGATCCAACCTTACGTGCATATCTTTCCAACCTTACTCAATTTTGCATATCTTTTGTTTGGATCCAACCTTACTCAATTAAGAAGTTTGAAGTTTTACATTCATTTATTTAAAGATGTCAACTCAATTAGCCCAAAATTGCACAAATAAAAAGATGAATAGTAGGTAGATAATATGTCGTCTACCTTCTATTCTAAATGGTGTGTTTTGAACATGAACCGGACAACATGTCATCTAGGTTAGCAACCAAGAAATTAGAGTTTTTAATTTAGGATTTGGTCAAATTATAATTTAGCTCATACACTCTCAAATCTTCTTGATTATATATTTAATTATCCTCTAACTTTCACTGTTATGTAATTTTACCTTTGCTAAATTCAATTACCAACCCCAAAGTTCAGCTTCTTTTCCATTTTACCTTGATTTTTTTATTTATACATATTAACCCTCAATTGACCATTTGTTTTCAATTTTCTCCAATTTGGTCATTGATTTTATCAATTTCAGTCCCTAAAGTCATGCACCCTTTACAAACTTGTCATTGGTTTTGAATTTCTTCAATCATGTCTCTAATTGCACATCAAAATTCAATATTTATGCAACTAAGTTTTTTATTTGCCAAATTAGCTTTTTAAAATTATAATTTAACCCTCAAACTTCAATTTCTTCAATTAAAACCTAAATTAATTCAATGGGCCTTTATAGACTTCAATTTCTTCAATTAAAACCTAAATTGAACTTAAAATTAATTTTTCTTGCACTTAAGTCCTTAATAATTTTAGTTAAACCCTAAAAAAATTCAAATTAAGTCTATAAACATCTAATTTTAAATTTTCCTTCACAAATTTAATTTTCTAATTCAATGGTCCTTTATTAGTCCATATTAGACTGTCAATTTTTCCAGCCTTGTATATTTTGATCCTTTTAAACTAGTATCTGACAATTTTCTAAGTGTTCTTTATGTTCTCTCCACTTATATATTTTTTTAGTTTTTTCTCAATTCTTTTATATTTCTTTTTCTAATATTTTTGTCCTTTCTAATTTTTTTACATATTTATAAAGGCCCTTTAAATGAGCAACAACATATATCCTCTCTTTATGATACTTTTAGAGCTAAGACCGTGGAGTGTTTTATGTAGTAAGTTTGTAAAGACTAACAGACTATTCTCCAAACTTTTTTACATATTTATAAGGGCCCCTTAAATGAGCAACAACATATATCCTCTCTTTATAATAATTTTAGAGCTAAGATCGTGGAGTATTTTATGTACTAAGTTTGTAAAGACTAGGAGACTATTCTCCAAATTTGATCTTCTCAAAACTTTAATTTGGTTGACCTAAATCTCTATTTTTGCAGCGATTTCCTTCAGCACAGTTAACGTGAAATTCTAAAGCTCAACAATTTTCTTCAATTAAAACCCTATTTTCAACTGTTCTTATTTAAAAAGGAGTTATTTTATCTCACTAACCTTTGTTTATAGCTCTGTTGACCTGAAATATGAATGTCAATGATTCTCTTCAAGTAGAACCTTGTTTTTACAGTTACTAGGAAAACCGTATTTTCACAACTCTTCTCCTATATAATTTTTTTTTTTAGTAAAATCCTATCATCTTAGTTACTCTTGTTTTCAACTCAATTAACCTACTACATCCTGGCAGTTTTTTCCATTTAAAACCTTGGTTTTGTAGCTATTAGAAAAGTCATATTCTCACAACTATTCTCCCATGCAACTATTTTCTAGCAAAGTCTTTGGTTTTATTGTCTAAACTTTTTAATGGTATCCTTGTTTTGTCTTATCTTTTGTTGGATGGGGTCTCTAACCATGTGAAATTCTAATCATTACCATAAATTTTCCCCGCAAAATTAGCATTATGTAAAGTCAAAATGCATGTATTTTTACTTATTTTGGAATCATAGGCCTCCCTTTTATTGGTTTCCTATGAGTTTTTCTTTCTGATGTGAGCTCGTTTGTTTGCTTGGATTTGTCTTCTTGAGCTAGGATTTGTTTTCTCTGCTACATTTCTTACCCACTTCATTCTTAGAAAGAAGACTCTAACTTTTATTTCTCATGGGGCCCTTTCTTACTCCACTAGATAAGTGATTTGACATTGTTTTTCATAATATTTTTATCAATGCTTTAATTACCTTTTCATTTTAAAGGATTTTTGGTTTTGTTTCAACATTAAAATCTTTTTTTTTCAAGAAGAAATCTTTAAAAGACTTTGTTTTATTCATGAAAACTAAAACTTTCATGTATACATCAAAACTATATTTCAAGCAATTCTCTTGAAGGTTTTATCACTTTCAGAGTGTGGTTTATCTTAGGCCAGGCTTTTACTAGAAGTAGCCTTCTATTCCGATTTGCAAAGAGGTTTCAAGAATTTACTTAGAAATCTTTATAGAATCAAATTTTATATTAATTTTTAAAATATCTTCTTAAGTGAAAGTTTTTTAACATGTATGACGATGACGACTTGATAATTAGAATGTATTAGAAACCAAGAAAATACATTAGCAACCTATAAAAATATCAACAATCATATTTGGCAAATTTTAAATCTATCATATTTCACAATATATATATATATATATATATATATATATATATATATAT